>NC_143228.1:606060-909090 GCF_030267445.1 Bombyx mandarina | reverse complement strand
GGATGCCGTCGCGACGTGGCGCGTGCGGACTTCTTGTTTGTCTCTGGCTGATTGCTCTGGCCATCTTCGCGCCACTGCTTGCTGTGGCGGCAGTTGAACGGGAACGGGTGCCATCTTTGTCCAGAACAAAAAATGGATCGGTATGTATTTTGCCCATAAGAAATATTAGTAGTTTTTTTTATTTATTTATTTATATTGATCCACAAAACAAATGCCAACTATAGAAATTATAAGTTTAAATATAATTAGTAGTTAAAAAAACAGCAAAAAAAATCGCTTAAATAACAAACCGAGCCAACAATTATTTATTTTTACAATCCTGTTTATACTGGTCATACAATAAAAAAAAGGATTGTGAAACCACGGTAAAATTGAAATTTTTTTTCACATTATAAACATTTAACTAAAAAAAATTGGAATAATATTCCATTAAGGGTATAAAAATCATTAATCTTAATTTAATATTCATACGAAATAAGTTAAAATTTAAGCACTTAAAATTGAAATAAATCGAACTATTATATAGGTGCCGGTATATTGGCCTTGGCTGCTCTGACGAGCGCCTTTCACTTTATCCCTACTCCGCGGCTGACCGTCACGCGACATGCAACACACATACGAAAAAGTTTGAGACGATGTAATAAAAGTTTCACTTTACATACCAAGCTAATGAAGGCATGTTAAAAACTTTCTGCCCCAAAAATACATATGGCGATTTCGATCCGGTAATACATGCGTTCACAAAACAGCTGCTCCTGAGCTATTAGGTCTCCTTCGGAGGCTCTTGGGTGACAGCTCGCAAATCTCACCCATCCTGACTGAATCTGTGGTTGCCCCCTTATCCTCGTGACACTGGAAAGGCTGCCAGGCCCCCTGTGGATGTACCTTCATAAAAAAAATCTGGTAACCCTACATTCAAGCAAATTCGAAAATTTAAAGTGATAAGTTATTTTTCTAACGAAAATCCACCGCTGAAAAATGTCGAAAGTTAACATAGTAATATTATAGTCGTCGACTAAAAGATAATACGTCCAGTGCATTCGTGTCTAGCGATACACCGGTGTTCGAATCCCGCAAGCGGGTACCAATTTTTCTAATGGAACACGTACATAGAAAATATTCACTGTTGACTTCCACGGTGAAGGAATAGCATCGTGTAAAAAAAATCAAACCCTAAAATTATAATTTGCGTAACTACTGGTGGTAGTTCCTCTTGTGAGTCCGCATGGGTAGGTACCACCGCCCTGCCTATTTCTGCCGTGAAGCAGTAATGCCTTTCGGTTTGAAGGGTGGGGCAGCCGTTATAATTATACTGAGACTTTAGAACTCATATCTCAAGGTGGGTGGCGGCACTTACGTTGTAGATGTCTATGGCCCCCAGTAACCACTTAACACCAGGTGGGCTGTGAGATCGCCCACCCATTTAAGGAAAAATAAGAAAATTTCAAATTTACACTGTGTACTTAAACCTGATTTAGGAATTCGTGGGAATAATTTACAAATAATCAACAAAATGAGAAATGTGTATGTAGAGTCGTGTACTACATCAATATGTGTGTATGTGAATGTTATGGTACATGATGAAGTATTTCAATCTACGCTCTAATCTTGAAAGAACTACAACAATAAAGTATATGCTACCTTTCTGCCGCTATTATTGGAACATATGCAGGGTATAATTTAACTAAAATATTGTAAAAAACCTTTCGTATATCTAACGTAGCAAGACTCATTAAAATATGAAAGCCAAATAAGTATCACTTGATTTCATATAATCTTAATTTAAATCAAATAGAACTTAGTTTTTAGTTCTGTCTAAGATAATTTAACTTCGATACCGCTAGTTAACTTTAAGCTTTGTAGAGTTATCGTTGACGCTTCAAGTAGAGCTTTTGTAAAAATACCGCAAAACACAAGATTGTTGTATTTCAAACGTTTAGCGGTAACCCAGAAAAACGTGATAGGAATTTCTAGATACAAGATTTTGATGATGAGAGCTAAAACGAAATTGATAAAGATACTACTTGGACTGCGTTTGCTTGCGTTACTACAGCGTTGAGCTTAGATATTTTTAAGGTAAGAAGTCTCATTTGGATTGGCTGATATATTTGTAACAAAAAACACTAAAAAACTGTATTGATGCACAAATTCCCGGATACAAAGCATATTTCACCAGCAAAAAATGTACTAAAAGAACTATAATAAAGTGAATATAAAGATAATCTATTTTCGCAGATATTTTCCAAATAAAAGATTACTGTTTCGCGTCCACGTTAACTTCAGATATCAGTGGTGTTATCTCAGAGTACTCTCCAACCTTTTTTTTATGACGCAGAATTATCGACTAGATTTTCGAGTTATACAATTTCCTTTGTAAATTTATTGAACGGTTTATTACTACTGACAGACTGAATTTACCAAACAGTTTCTAGTGAATTTCTGTATTGCGTTGTTCGTCGTAAGCTATTGAAAATTATCCGTAGTGAATTTTCAATAACTTGTTTATGTTGTTCTTTTCTTATTCCATAATCAAGCTAGAGTGTTTTATTGTTCTTGCACAAAATTGTTTTACAAGGTAAACGTTAATCAATATTCTTGTTCGTGTCACGCCACTGCTTTGTGGCGTTTCACATTTCATCGACAATAAATTTACTAATATTTTTACGTAGAAAACATGAACTATTAAAAAAAAACCGTTAAATACGTGTACAAAAAGAATTAGCTAGAAAGAAATAACTGCCCAAGGCTCCCCGCGCACTAGGTAGCCTGGCTGCGGCAACCGAAATATTTGAAAAGCCAGTTATAGAAGCCAATTGACGCCCATTTATGAGCTTTACGTCGAGCGATTTGAACTTTATCTCGTAAATAACGCAAATCAAAGAAAAGACACTGGATTCATTCTCTTTTTCTAAAACGGCACTCAAAAGGCTTATTCTATAACAATTTTAAAAATGTTCATACATACACATACTGTTTTTTTAATTCGAGATTGTACAAGCATGCTGTGTCTTATAACTAAATTTGGCAAAATGAATATGGATTTGCCTGCTACAGCAAGTGCGCGGAGACGGACATCAGCCACATACATTCGCCAACACTCGCTCTGGCTGCCGTGCAACAGGCGAGTTGTATTGGCTGTCGCAGCCAAGAGTTCCTCCCATACAACGCCATATATTCGTCTGTATACACTAATCAACCGACTGAGTCTTTCGTCCGGTCATCTCAGTAGGTCGCGTATCCGATCCGGTGGTAGATCTAGCAAAGCGCTGCTCTTGCTCGGGCTATTGAGAACAATTCTCTCAGGTTGAGCCCGTGAGCTCAACTACCCGTCCGTCGTATTTATTTTGGTAGCCATTAGGCTTAAATACACTCATGTCTCAAGGTCACGTCGCTATAAACATAAATCGAGTAACAATTAAAGTACAAATGGCCCATGAAAGTGTCACGTCGTCTTGTGCAATAAAAAAATTGCTCATATACATGTCACTATGCTACTCAGACCAGGAAACATATTACAGACAAAATTTTGAAAAACAACTAAAATACACATTAAAATTTATAGCGGTAAGTTTAAAACCAATATAAATTGATATTTTGTGTTATAAATTAAGTTATTACACCGAAATTATCATAAAATCATGGATATAGCAACGGAAAATCATTTTCACTACGGACGTCAGTCGAATATCGTGTTTTTGGGTAATAATAATTTTTATTATGGTATATACGAGTGTAATTTTCCACCTGGTCACGATGATACTCCTGTATCTGAGTAGTACTGGTTATTCACTCACTCCAATTGTGGAAGATCGCGTTTTGGAAAAGCCTGGAGGTGACGTGTTGCAAATTAACGAATTCACGAAAAAATCCGTGTTAAGGGAATTTCCAAGACTAGATGGAAACGTGATCAAAACCAATGTACCAGCAGACGCTAAGCTGGACTTCAACGGTCTCGCCGCGAAATACGGGCACCCGTGCGAGGAACATTACGTCGAGTCAGAGGACGGTTACGTCACCAAGCTATTTCATTTACCGGGAGACAGGAAACGACCGGTACTCATGATGCACGGCCTCTTCGATTCTGCCGATACTTTTATCATCAGAGGCAACAGGTCAATGGCCATATCCCTCGCGAACGCTGGCTACGACGTGTGGCTGGGAAACATGAGAGGAAACAAACATTCCCGGAGACACGTTACTCTGAATCCCGACAAAGATCCTGAATTTTGGAACTTCAGCTACCACGAAATGGCGTTGTACGATCTACCTGCGACTATCGACTACATCCTGGGTCACACCGGCCAGACACGGATCTATGGTATCGGTCATTCTCAGGGCAACAATATTTTCATCGCGATGACGGCAATGTTGCCACAATATAACAAAAAGATCAGGGTTTTTATTTCGTTAGCACCGGCAGTCCACATTGAAAATATTAAATTGCCGACGAAAATACTAGTTCTGCTGTCTCCTCTTATAAACTACCTATTCGAAGGGATCGGCAATGAAGAAATTTTTCCCGATGGGGCAATTCTTCAGAGGCTACTGCAAAAAGTCTGTCCCTTAGGGTTGCCAGGATATGTTTTATGCGTTCAGTTGATTCTATTTCAACTAGCCGGTTACAATACGGCAGAACTGGAGCAAGAATTCTTCCCGATTGTACTCGGTCATAGCCCCAGTGGAACTTCAAGGAAAAACCTTATTCATTTGGCGCAGTCGGGGAAATACAAGCGTTTTGCCTATTACGATGCCGGCGCCGAAGAAAATATCCGATTATATGGAAGAAAGGAACCTCCTTTGTACGATCTCAGCGTGGTCACCATGAAAGTGGCTATTTTTGCTGGAAACAACGACAAATTGGTCGTTCTCAAGGATACTGCAAGACTGCGAGACGAGTTGACAAATGTTGTCGAGTACAGGGTATTGGAACCGAGAAAATGGAATCACTTGGACTTCGTATGGGGGAGGAATGCCAACAAGTTTTTGTTTCCATATATTTTTAAATTGCTGCAGAAATATTAGAAACCTGAAATCGTTATTAAATTTTTATCAACAGTCATGGTTTGTAATGCAATCGCGAATATTATAAATAGCTTGAATCGTCACGATAATAAATTTATGATTCCATTAATTATTTGTTGTGTTATATAAAAATTCGTGATGACATGTTTTGGACATTAAAAATAGAACAAGTAGATTTGGCAGATTCCAAAGTCTTAAAACATGTCATATTTTTTTCCTGCTCAATAGAAGCAGGTATTTTCTTAGCTAAATTTATAGCTAGGAAATTGTGTATAAAATACTGTAGCGATGTTGCTACTTGTCTGTATTTGTATAAGTAAATTTGTATAAGTTAATTTAAACATGTAATTTTTTGATGTCCTTAAATATCTAAATTTTATTATATTATTTATGTCTATTAATTTAAATGCATATTTATTGGATGTCTAGATGCAGTTATTATTATTAAAAGCATTATAAATTGCATTATTAATATTAAATCTAATTTTGTTTTCTGCCGGTAAGTCCTGCAAGTAAGGAAAGGTGAACATCATGTTTTTTTTAAATATTTAACATAATATCTTGTTCAAAAATTCCATCACTATTAATGTATAAATTGGCTTGTATATTTACGATAAACAAAGTAGTGTTGCAGTTTTTCCTCGTATAAGTTAATGATTCGATAACGTGCTACAAAATGACCGCCTTTTATCGACATTTACAAAGTTCAAAGCACTGTAACAACATGTCTTATCTCAAGTACTTTGAGTATCCGCTCTCGATCCCTATGTATTTAGAAGTTAATAGAGAGGAACGGAATGATAGGAAGAAACTTTGGTTGACGAAAAGATAAGATTATTAACATTTTGATTCCGATAATTTTCGAAATATGAATTAGGTATTTTCGTTCAATCACGATTCATTCGAGTTGGAGAAAGTTGTTATTTGAAGTTAAGAGACATGCATTTGACCACAAGAGCGTTTGTTAAAAAATTGTATTGTCATTGCTTAGATGGGTGGACGAGCTCACGGCCCACCTGGTGTTAGGTGGTTACTGGAGCCTATAGACATCTACAACGTAAATGCGCCACCCACCTTGAGATATAAGTTCTAAGGTCTCAAGTATAATCACAACTGCCCTGCCCTTCAAACCGAAACGCATTACTGCTTCACGGCAGAAATAGGCAGGGTTGTGGTACCTACCCACGCGGACTCTCAAGAGGTCCTACCACCAGTAAAAATGTCATATTCAAGTACAAAGCTTAGCTTAGTCAGTTAACATATTCCCGGTCAAAGAAAATGTTTCTTAAGGAATGTGTATTTCCGGCGCTCATAAACAGAAGAAAATCGTAATTTTGGGCTGTTGCGTATCGCAAATCTTTAAGCCTCTCAAAGCTGTACGTGAGCTTTTCAACGTCCCGGATCATGCAGGCTTACAATACATTGTACCGCAGTGACTATACTTTATAAATTTGAGATTTGCTTTACTTTTAATACACGATGTTATTTCGGAATGAGGAAAATGTTTGATGTTTGTCCCGGCCAGCTCGGGGCTCAATACGTGAGGTAAATTTTTTTCCCGCCACTCGTGGATCAGTAGTTCCAAGAGAAAGTCGATTATGGTGAACAACAATGTTTTTTGTTTCATATTACTTCATCCAACTCAAATTCGATTTTCATTCTTTCTTAAAATCTATATTAATATTATAAAGCTGAAGAGTTTGTTTGTTTGAACGCGCTAATCTCAGGAACTACTGGTCCGATTTGAAAAATTCATTCAGTGTTAGATAGCCCATTTATCGAGGAAGGTTATAGGTTACATAACATCACGCTAAGACCAATACAATAAATAATGTTTCAAAATCGGGGTTTTTTCCCTATTGAGAGCTTCCGCTGCGTGCGCTGCAGAAATGGTTAAAGTTTCGCTAAAATAATGTATGACAGAATTGTTCCCCCCTTTTATTTAGATTTTTTAAAAGATCTAAAAAAAGTCCGAATGTCTATATGTTAAGGTTGGCTCTCTATAACGTTTTTTATGCTGACCAAATTTGTTCGAAAATAAAGAATTATTTGTGAACTATTCCACGTGGACGAAGTCGCGAGCAAAACCTAGTAGGTTATAGCATCGTTATTGTTGAGCTTTAAAGTTGCCGTCGATCAACCGATAAAGTTATCTTATAAAATGAATAAATAAAACATATAATTAATAAACATTCAGTATTTGAAACTAGCAACAAACTCTCAAATACCATTTGATTTAATCATGACAGAAAAACTTTAGTATTTTAAAGTATTTAAGTAAATACCTCAAATTTAAATGATCAAAAGATTTATTCGGTAAGTTATTTCGACGCGACTCCAAACTTTTATTAAAAAAGCGTTCGAAAGTGGATTTCGTTATTCAATCGTGCACTTTAAAGTTTAAAATATATTCTGTTTAAATTATATTCTATTTTAAGATTATTTTTTTATATTTACGTCGACTGTTTTTGCACTGGTTTGGTGGATACGTTCAGCGATTACCTAGTGGTAAGCTGTTACTTAAATCGTAAGACTTTTTTTTTTTCAATTTTCTTTATAGGCAGACAGGCGTACGATGTATCTGGTGGTGAATGGTCAACATCACTTGTGGCCGTTAGCAATGCGATACTACAACTTGATACGATCGGGATTCAGCCGGCAGGCATCGATTTGCTTTGCAAACACTTTGAAGTCGTGATGGCTATGTGTTCCGGTAATCACTAAATTCTAAGTGGGCCGTGATCTCGTTCAACCGTATGGGCATATCCTGATTCACCTTTTTATTGCATAGATGGGTGGACAAGCTCATAGCTCACCTGGTCCTAAGTGGTTACCGGAGCCCATAGACATCTGCAACGTAAATGCCGCCACCCACCTTGAGATATGAGTTCTAAGGCCTCAATATAGTTACAGCTGCCCCACCCTTCAAACCGAAACGCATTACTGCTTCACGGCAGACAAAGGCAAGGCTACCTGTGTGAACTCACAAGAGGTGCTACCACCAGTAAGAAACAAGAGGTCCTATTACCAGTAAATACCAAAATGTACCAATAAAAAGTACCAAAAAACCTACCACCTCACTCACCCCAATCCAATGCGTAGGCAGAAATCAACCGAAAGCTCCCGATCCTAAAGTTCAATAAGCATTGAGTTAATACGTTTCCATGAATGATTTTCTCAATGATCAGATCGCTTACGTCGTACAACAAACTGCAGTCAACAAACCTAAAAGTGGAATTTTGATACCTTGAAAAGGAGTAATGAATGCTGGTTGCGCTATGCGGTTGGTGGACCAAAATTGTAACGGTCATCTATTACAAAGATGAGTGTGGACTGTATTTGCGTTGTTTAACTATTACACTTTCTCGGGCCGTGGCGGAAAGAAACAAAGGAACACAACCCGAGGGAAATTGCGAAGGAAAACGCCGTACCTGGAGACGATGGAGTCGTCCGAATCACGGCTGCTAGAAGTGCTTGAAGCCAGTTGGTGTATCTTCTATCTTGCACGACACTGTGATGCACTGACACTGATGTTGTATAAGAATAAAGTCTTAGGCCATCTCAATAATTAAATCACAAAATAACTGATTTCTGTAATGCGGAGCGCGCGCTAGGTATCCGCCATATTTTTCTTCTTTTTCTTTTGTGCCCGCGTCGCTCGTACTAGCGAATCCAAGGCGCGGGGCATGGGTGAGGAAAGGGAAGGGAAAAGTGTCATAGCTGCCATATCTATATATTAATACGTGAAGCAAAAACTTTGTATCCCTTTTTACGAAAATTGCGCGGACGGAGGAGTATGAAATTTTTCTCACATATAGAGACTATAGAGATGAAGTGCACGATGCTAATATTTTTTTTAAATAATGCATAAAAGGTACATTAAATCAATAAAGAAAACATTACACACACTACATACCATGTATCTGACGCACACACGCATGCATACATTTATTGTCAAACTTTTGTTCTTGACGTCTGTTGTCAAATTGAGAATAGATTAAATATTGTTATCTTTGTTAATATTTTTTATAGTGTAGTCTTGGCGAAATTTGTGATTATAGAAGATTATAAAATACAATCATAATAGTGTACAAACTTACAATTCCAATTAATTATAGTCGAATTTCGACTACTGCGGGACCTCTAGTTATTATAAAAACATCTATTTACAAATCTATGTTATGACGCTGGCGCAATCAAATATTATTTTTTATCATTAAATATCACAATGAGATTCACGCACGGCTGACTCACTATTAATAACTATTCGCAATCTATTTACAACGTTAATCAGCCGGGTAACTTTTGCCTATCATCCAACTACTTTAAATAAGTAAAAATAAAAGTAAATAAAAAACATAGATTTGCAAGAGCTACCTTCGTTCGATTGAATTGAAAGCTCTAAAAAGTTGAATTACACAAAACCCTTGTCAGTAAAGTTTTAGCATCAATTGTATTTAGTTAAGCTTCGCGTAAAGTTCGAACGTGATTCTGAAAGCTAATTTAAGAAGCAGCATGTTAGAATTTATTATGGATTTTTCCAGTCAGCAACATTGAACGAAAAATACACGTAGGTAAATATTGAATACACACATTTTCATTTATTAAGATCTTATGACCGGCTTACTGATGATCTTATGATCCGCTGGATGCAGGCAGCGCAAGACCGGTCTTTGTGGCGAGGCTTGGGGGAGGCATATGTCCAGCACTGGACGTCTGTGGGCTAATAAGAAGACCGACCCACTAGTTGTTAAGAGGTACAAATGAAAACTTATAAATTTTAACTGCATAAATGATATTCTAGTTTATAAACTAAAATACATGATTTCTTCACGATAGGAATGATCAGGACAGTGTGATTCATGCGTTGCAAGATATCCCAATATGCATAGACAAAAATGTCATCAATGACATTCAGTTAAGATTAGTCTCCTTTTTTCCATCCAACTGAACATAGGTCATCTAATGGTAAATGGTTACCATCACTCCTGGACGTACGCAATGACAGAGGAAAAGTCGAGCCGAGAAGATGGATATTTCACAGCTGCCAAGGAAAATCCTTAGGATTAATAGTTCCAAAGTCCGGTGATACGAGGAAAAAAAAAGTGAGAAACCCACTGTGATTGCACGCAATAGTTGTATGGCCTGTGCTGCAGTGGCGGGCAATGCTATACTAAAGCAAATATCACAAGATCATCCCAAAATAATTCCTCAAAACACTTCCATGTCCCATAAGACACAGAACGCAGTGAGAAGCGAACTCCCTCCGTAGACTTAGAGGTTTTCAACGATCCGTCAGTACGAAATTGTGGTTAATCCGCAAGGCTCTTTTTACACGCTTTATATTAGCTTCACTTGTATGTATGTTTCTATGTTTGTAACTGACTCCTTTAGACGCGATTTTGACCCACTTTAAACGGCCAGATTTCATTAAAACTTTTGTAGATTTATCGAGGACCGATGACAATACACTAATTTGATAAGATTATTCCATAATTCAATTTGGAAAATAAAATATTTGCCAATTTATATAATTTTTATCTATATTCGATAAAGCAGAAATTGATGTTAAAGTACTTAATAGTTTTAAAATACGCTTTTACAGAAAATTTAACTAAAAAATGAAAAATGAATAATATGTAGTTTAAAAGAACTAAAAAACACGCTTTATATACAATTCAACTAAAAAATAGAAAATAAATTTTAATAAGCTTAAATCGAAAAAAGTGTAAAATATATTCGTAAAAAAACCGTGGGGTGGGGCTATTTGTATGCAGTTAATTGGAAGTAGCTGTTGTTTGGGAGCTCCAGTCCAAAGGTGGGATCAGTACTCCACGCGATACCGTACATGTGCTTTGTAAAGCCTAAGTCTTTGTGCTATCGCATCGCAGCGTATCGCATCGAGAAAGCTAATGTAAATATAGTAGATCGGATCGGTTGGCTTGTTAGCTTGTTAGCTCAGTAACTGCTTTGTCTGCTGACTCAAAGCTTTGCCAAATTTCCGTATGTGTGCCGAATCCAAACGTAATTACCAGTACTTGTACTTTGTACACTAGTTCTGATTTTGAAGTTAACTCTTCCTTTATTAGCAGCATTGCTAACTCGCTAATCCTTGACGTGATTTTCATTTATCCTCCAGTTATGTTAAGATATTTTAGGACATCGGCTTGTTCCTGACTCTGCCAATGTAAAAGTCGTTAGCTGTTGTGCCAATAAAAATGTCTTGAATTATTTTCTCACATATAGCTGAGGAGGCAAGATTGAGATTGTTCTCTACTTTAAGTATAAATTGAGAGTCGTCTGCCGAATCGAGATGGCTTCATAAGTACTCAAATGTACTCAGACCTCATATAATATACCTCTAACGCCATCACCTAGTCAAGCTTAATTTCATATCCTCGTGGGAGCATCAAATCTGCTTCCTTCGGCACCACATTACGGTCATGACAGCTCTGCCAAGAGTGTAACGATTAAGAAGAAGAAGTCGAATCCTAATTTTATAAATGTGAACATTTGGATATTTGTTACTCAATTACAATTAAAAAATCTCAACGCTATTGGATAAAGCTTCTCACAAAAATGATCTACAACACTGATAGACGTTGGATACTTTATATCATAGTAAATGATAAGAAACTGGTATATCTATACTAATATATAAATCTATAGTGGTTTTTACGGATGTTCCGTTATAACTATTGAACCATGCATCCGATCGACTTGAAACTTGGTATCCATGTAGAAAATACATGTACTTAATGGATAGGTTATTATTTATATGAGTGTTGGACTCCCTACACCAGTTGCGGGGGCGTTTATGATGAGAATCTTTGTGGGGGTGAGAAATAATAATGTTAATTTTAAATGCTCAGCGAAGCGGACGGGTAAAGCTAGTTTATTTACTATAAAATTCTTCAGTGTGTGGTTTCTGATAATTTGTTCTTTAAGTACTAACAAATCAACTGATATTTTATGAAAGTGGCATAAGGCTCTTTGTCTCATGATAATTCAGTGGTGTATTCTTTCTGAATTATTAAATTTTTTAAGTAAAAAGTAGCTGTTGAATAATATGTCCATACGATTTCTGTAGCAAACATTTAATGCTAAAAATAATTTAATTGTAAGCACAAACGATGCTTAAGACCAAGCTTACATTGATCCGTTTACATCTGTGCCTCGCAAAGTGCCGTCGCGTGTTTCATTTCCGATTCGCAGGAAACAATTTCATTCGGAATCACGAAGATATTCGTGTTCCTCAAAACACATAAAGGAAATAATTTGAATTAGACTAATTTAGAAGCCAATTCCGGCAGATGTGCAAATTTTTCGGTAACAGTCTCCTAGCCATGCTTTGCCTTCTTAACATTATGTATGATTACGAAAATAAGTAAAAATAATTGTAGATCGGCAGAACCGAGTCTTTTTCAGTATTTGTTGTAATGCAAAATTGTCTGAACGTTTGGAAAAGTGATTTTTGGAGTGATTTTTTTTGTGGAATATGGATGATGTATTGTGGGACATGGGACATGGGAAATTGGACAAGGGATATGGGATATGGGATATGGGATATGAGATATTGGATATGGGATATGAAGACTTCGGCATAGAGGAGAACGTTGCAAGAAGAAGGGTATGATTAGATGGTACCGAAGCCCATAGATAAGATCTCGAAATTGAAATCTTATCTTTTGTCAGAATAAGTGCTGTACTACTACTCTTCGAACTAAGCCTTTCCAAGAGTTCGCTAAAAACATTTCTATTGTTTGGTATTCAATATTGTACATTCAACGATTGCAACCTTGGGTTTTCTTTAGGATCTTAGGCTTCAGAAACACATAGAAGACAAGAACAAGTATACAACAACGAAACTGACTCTGATCGAAAATTGAACCCGGACCTCGTGGTCCCGTGGTCTCAGTTACACCACTGTTTTTTTTATTTTTATTTTTATTGAATAGTACGGTGGAAGAGCTCACGGCCCACCTGATGGGCCCACCGATGAGCCCATAGACATCTACAACGTAAATGCCGCCATCCACCTTGAGATATGAGTTCTAAGGTCTCAGTATAGTTACAGCGGCTGCCCCACCGTTCAAACCAAAACGCATTACTTCACGGCAGAAATAGGGGCGGTGGTACCTACCCGCGCGGACTCACAAGAGGCCCTACCACCAGTTAACGAAGTGACACCAAGAAAATCGTATAAAAGCATTTTTTGTTTTTGAGTTTATATTCTTCTATTGCGGTGATTTCATCTAGAAATATAAATAATATACTTCTAATATAATCTCGCAGAAATCTAATATAAAGGCGTGTGCAACAAGTAATATGTGAATCTATTATGAGCTGCGATATAGACAGCCCGCTGGGAAATACGAGTTTGTCGCGCTTTGTAACCATCGCCGTCACGGCGCTCTAGGGACTAGGCAATAATGGCGCCCAGGGCCGTATTCGACTCAAAAACTAAACTTTTTATTTTTTTATTGCTTAGATGGGTGGACGAGCTCACAGCCCCCCTGGTGTTAAGTGGTTACTGGAGCCCATAGACATCCACAACTTAAATGCGCCACCCACCTTGAGATATAAGTTTTAAGGTCTCAAGTATAGTTACAACGGCTGCCCCACCCTTCAAACCGAAACGCATTTCTGCTTCACAGCAGAAATAGGCGGGGTGGTGGTACCCACCTGCGCGGACTCACAAGAGGTCCTACCAGCAGTAATAAGGTTTCGCAACAACCCAAGGTCATTCGGTAACGTGCAAACTTATTGTGGTACACTTCATTGACGGTCGTTTGCATGAGAGTTAGTGTATTGCGCAAACGAATGCTCTGAGATCGTGGTCAATGAATGATAAAAAAATATGTTATCTTTTGTACGTTATTAGAGAGTTAAGTAGTACACTGTGTGCGTTACTAATAAAAATCTTACAATACGGATGTTTTTTCCCGGTTTCCCGGTTCCCCTCCGCACCGTCCCATAAGGAACTTCGTTCCAAAATAACAATATCGGTAATTAATTAACCCGTGAATATTTTCACCGCGAGCCGAGTACGTCCCTGTAGCGGTATCGTCAATGTCGTGAAGTCATGCCAGTTATAAAATTAGTAATATCTAAGTTTACGTTCTCTTTCATTTGTGACTTTTATTTTGTGCTTCATTTGGAATAACGCCTTGCTTATAGAGAACATGAGGCTTGTTTAATGCGTGAAGCGTATACGTTCATAAAACATAAACATTATTGCTGCGCGATCTCCTAGATTTTACTTCCATTTTGCACTTTTAATACTCGTAGTAGCAACTTCAGTATCGTTTGATTATTCGACGACCAAGGTTTTTTTTTTTAAGCTATTGCATAGCTTCTATCGCGGGCCTTGAACGCCGCGACTGAATCAAGAAATTCCGTAACGAAAATAACCTGACATCCCCACTACGCCTACTATGTAACTCGCGTTCAACGCATTCACACGTTGCACTGGTGTAGTGTTTGTGAATAAGCGCGCGGCGTGACGTCGCACTGCATGAGCATCATGAAAAGTCTACCCATCTCTCTCTCGCGCGGTATAGCTTATGAGTGTGAAGGGGACAGTTAATGTTTTGCTTTTGTTAATGTTTATAAATATAGCGTTGTCTTATTTTATTGTTGTTTTAATATTAAATTATTATTGTCGATTTATAATTGCATAAGTTGATAAAAATGCTATGCAATAGCTTTACCGAGGTAGTCTCCGAGTGCCACACATGTTTTTTTTTTTCTAAATGATTTTATTTTAATCGAATGCAATGGTATTGGTTCTGTTTCTGATGATACTATTATTAATTTTAAGCTATCAAGAGCACTGACAAGCTACGATCCACCCGTGAAGTTTATCTTCAAACTTTTTTAACAAGGGTATGTCGTGGTCTTTGTGAAACACCATGAGCTCCATAACATGCGGCAGAAATGATTGTATGAACACCACGAGTTAAGATAGTAGATATGAACTCTACCTCCTGGTGTTGATGACCATTTACCACAATTACCAGGATCAATGTAATAAAAAGTGATTGTATTATGTTATTATCTATGACTCCCTTTTTTTTTATTGCTTAGATTGGTGGACGAGCTCACAGCCTACCTGGTGTTAAGTGGTTACTGGAGCCCATAGACATCTACAACGTAGACGCACCACCCACCTTGAGATACAAGTTCTAAAGTCTCAGTATAGTTACAACGGCTACCCCACCCTTCAAGCCGAAACGCATTACTGCTTCACGGCAGAAATAGGCAGGGCGGTGGTACCTAACCGCGCGGACTCGCAAGTGGTCCTACCACCAGTAATTACGCAAATTATAATTTTGTGGGTTTGATTTTTATTATTACACGATTTTATTCCTTCACCGTGGAGGTCAATCGTGAACATTTGTTGAGTACGTATTTCATTAGAAAAATTGGCACCTGCCTGCGGGATTCGAACACCGTTGCATCGCTTCAACACGAATGCACCGGACGTCTTATCCTTGAGGCCACGACGACTTCAAAAGCATGTCTACATGGAACATGTCTACACTGTATAGTGACTAAGACATTTGGAAGCCATAATAATAAAGGCACGTGGATTCTTTACTGTCTGCGACATCAATTATCGATAATACGTCCATTTGGCTGATTAACAAACGCGCAGAGTACTTAGCAAATATACACTCCATACTAGACGTGTGCGTACGATATTCGGCCGTTAATGAGTTTTGAATGTGTGTTATTATGGACATTATTACTGGCAGTAACCTTGTACTTTAGTTATTAGGTACTTTTTTTGGACTCGGGACCGAGCCTCTTTCGAGATCTCGGCGCCTAGGAGTCGCAAGTAGTGCGTGAGACTGCCGAAGGTGATAAAGGCTATCTACTTAAGGTCTCCCCTGCACTTCCGCTTAAGCGCCTGAACTCCACTAGGGACAGAACCTGGGAGGGGTGGGATGGAATATCACGGTTAATTGTGAAACCGGACGCATGGCTCATGCTAAAGACGCTCGTCCGGCGGAGTCGTCAAGGCAAATCTACGGCTCTACGTGTCCGCTGCCTGGACAAAGTGGTCCACCAGGCAGCATAGACAGAGCCGCTGGTGTCCTGGAATACTGGACTAGAACTGTGTGTCGGGTCGGAACGTGGTCTAAAGCACGTCCCAAGTACTTTTTTTTTAATTATACCTCTTTTAGAATTTTAACACCATCATCTCATTACTTGAGTAGAATGATATTGGGTGTTTATCTTTAGGCCACGAAGACGTCGCATATGTAGAAAAAAAAAGTTTTAAATTAGAAGCAAGCATCCCTATCGAAGACAGCTTTCCACACAGCACTGGCTGAAGTGCTTCATTGAATTAAATTGTAATCTCAAAGATTGATGTTTATGTCAGGAGTTTGTAAGTATCCATTTAGTCGGTTTACAGATACGGTATGTTCAATATACAATCCGTATTAGTATAATGGCGATGTAACTAATTATCTTTGTGTTTTTGTTGTTAGTTAGATTGTAGTAAAATTTTTGAGTTTCTCCAAGCTCAGTCAGTCTTGTTTGAAAGAGAAAATAAAAAGAATTTGTTCACTACGGCCCTTCGGAGAAGACTGAGTAATTTGAAAACATCCATATTGGATTAATAATTATCATAAAAAAGCAAAATTCAATAAAGGAAATAGTTTATTTTAAGAATAATAATAAAAATGTCCTTCCGAGATGATTATTATTTACAATTTTAATGACTCGGCCGAGAGCTGTCTTTCTAACACCAGTTTTAGACTAGTCGCATGCACGTGATGAAGGAAACAAAAGAGCGGTAGTTAGTAAAATTATTTTGATAACATCAAGTGTCTGTTTGGCGTAAATAATACTCTAATGTTTTTTTTGGTTGATATTGATGCGAAATAGTCATGCGTTCTAATTTGAAGTACAATAATTAAGATTTCGACATGTGTGCTCACCGAGAACTACTAAGCAACGAACACTCGTTTGACCAATTGTTTTTCATTTTTTTTTATAGCTTAGATGGGTGGACGAGCTCACAGCCCACCCGGTGTTAAGTGGTTACTGGAGCACATAGACATCTACAACGTGAATGCGCCACCCACTTTGAGATAAGTTCTAAGGTCTCAGTATAATTCAACGGCTGCCTCACCCCTCAAACCGAAACGCTTTACTGCTTCACGGCAGAAATAGGCAGGGTGGTCGTACCTACCCGTGTGGACTCAGAAGAGGTCCTACCACCAGTAATTTCTTCTTCTTCTTTTTCGTTTCCTCCCTACTGAGGATCGTAACCACATGCGATTTTCCTCCATTGTGCTCGATCATGGGTGGCATCGACCGCTTGGTATAGACTACCACCAACTCGTGAACACATGCGGGTTTTTTTTCCATGCTAAAAGACGTGCATTCAGCGATAGATAACTAGTGAAATAACTACCATCGTAGCCACTTTTCGCACAGAATAAATGGCCGTGGAAATGACCTATTATAACTTAAATAAATATAGGCAAGTGAACCGAATTATTCGAAATATATGTTATATAGGTAGAATCGTGGCTTTACATAATTTATAATATTTTTCAATACATTAAATCATCAACCGTATTTCCTTTTGACAGAATTCAATTTACGTTCCGTCAATATAACATGTGTCTTTACGTTACGGACATTAAATAAATGAAGCAGGAAATTCTATCGTTTGATCCACGAGTCGAGAAAATTTGATCTTTGATTAATTTAATATATGTAATTTTGAAATCGAGGTGGTAATTTGACTTTTTGTACAGAAAAATGTATTGAACGTTACATCGTATGGGCGTCGTGTCGTACAGTATCATATAGCTATGCGTCATGATAATCGCCTTATCGTTGCCGCCGCTGACTACACCCCGAATCCTGATCACGTAGGAGCCAGTCAGGGTCGACGCCCTAGACACGTCCTTACGGATCTATCAGATCCAATAACCTTTGCATTAGAGCTCTAACACTAGGAGCAGGCTTAGGGACTCCAGTAACGGTACTCATCAAACTCGACAAAGAGGTCGACGTGCAACCTAACCCATGCATCAGTCCGCTGAGTTTCTCGCCGGATCTTCTCAGCGGGTCGCGATTCCGAGATTCGCGAAGCAGTTGCTCTTGAGTTGCTAGGTTTCCTTCGGAGGCGCTCGAGCAGCTGTTAGCAAATCCCACCCCTCCTGGCTGAGCATTTGCTGCTCGCCCACCTGTCCCTGGTGAAGTTAGTAATCCTTCAATCACAAAAAAACAACAATAATATTGATAATGTAAGATTGACAAAAACGTTGATCAATATTCGGTACTGGTATTGCATACTGTGCAATATTATTGTCAATTTTTCGAGGTAAAATCTGACTCAGTCGCTCAGTAGCTTGATTCGTATATGTACGTTTTGTAAAATGGACAGAAATAAAAACATAGTTGCATTGACGAGTGCATTACTTTTATCTGTTAAAAAAAGCAATTATATGCTAAGATAAAAGCTTGGATAAGAAAAAAAGCAGAATGAACTCATTTTAATCTAATAAAAGAACTGCGGGATACAGATGAAGATGATCTTATAAATTACATGAGATTGAAAGACAGCAGCTTTCAAAAACTATTATCGTACATTTTGAACAAAAAATTGGTATAACAAGCACGTCCACCTTCCTGTGAATTCAATTCTCGACTAAATATTGTAGGGTCTCCGCACGCGACAATATTTTTTAATTTTTTATTTATTGGTTAGATAGATAGACGTGCTCACAGCGCATCTGGTGTTCAGTGATTACCGGAGCCCATAGACATTTACAACGTAAATGCGCCACCCACCATATTGGCCTTCCCCCGATATTGCCGCAAGAAAATCAAAATTTCTAGAAATCCACAATCATATTAAAGAATACCGAAATACAGGTCGCACACATACAACAATATTGATAATATTCTTGTCTGTGTGCGGCTAGCCTAAGGCTGCACAGGTTGGAGTAACTATTCATATATCAACCGCAAATCAGTTACGTGTTCTAGTTTGAAGATTAGGCTTGATGATAATCCTGTGTAAGAATCACATTTGTTTGACAGATCATTTATCCTGGTAGACTTCGGTAAAAGCTTGCTGACACGTAAGCGACACCCCTTTGATCTTTTAGCAGCGCCTTCGCAGTGCTAATGCGGGGGCGTCGAGGGCCGTATGCTTCTAAGCGTACATGGGCAATAAAAAAGCCTATTGATCTTTTCTATCGAAATGCGAAAATTTACTTTTGATATGCCTCTAAAAGAGATCACGCTAAATTGGATTCCTATTCGCAGTTACGTTTTGCTGCCTCCAAGAAACGCTATACGTACAAGGTTTATCTATAGTTTGGTTCAATTATACATTGCGTAGATGTTGACACGAGTTCAGGTGGTATAAAGTGGTGACCGGAGCCTATAGACATAATCACAACGAGAATACCGCAATCACCAACGTAAACTTTTGTTTCCAGTAAGATGAAGCTGTACTAGTTGGCTCTATTACACAAAAACTTAAACGAAAACCACGGTCATTTCAAATTATGTAAATACATCACTGAGAGGTTACCAGCGGTGAGCATTCGTGAACAAGGTATAACTGACATTCAAATATACATACTGTTTCGAAGCAACACTATACTAAAATAACGTTAATAATAATTCAGAGTAGTGAATCAATGTATAAACTATAGATGCGTACAGGTTTCACGATACGAGAACTAAGAATGTGTTTATTGATTCTTATTATTGTATATATACATTTATAAGGTTGGTGGGGTGAGTGCACTAGTGCTAACGGCGTCGCTGTGCAGTTTATACTCGTAGAGGCGCAATTCAAGTTGTGCAATTTTTTGTGTTGTTTTAATTCTTTTTTTTTAAATGGCATATGTAAACAATTTTAAATTGAATATTAAATAGTTATCGGAGCCCATAGAATCACAAGTTAATGATATAATATTGAATGAAATTAATTCAAAATTTATTTATTCATTACTTTTCATTCATTCATTTTGATTAGGCGGATTAGATTTTGTATGATTTGCCAAAATGAAAATACTCGCTAAAGAAAACTCCACGTATGATCCCCAAGGCTAGTTAAATAAAATAAAAACATCCTAACTATAATAGGAAAGATTTTTGGCGCCTACCTAACACCTGGAATCGTCTTATCGGCTGGAGTCATGGTCCAGACGGCTGGCTGACCCTTCGGCTAGTCGTAGGACCGTCGAAGCGATTCCCCCGGTCCTTGTGGATTGGGTGAATCGTGACAGAGGACGCCTCACTTTCCGGCTCACGCAGGTGCTCACTGGGCATGGTTGTTTCGGTGAGTTCCTGCACCGGTTCACAGCCGAGCCGACGGCAGAGCATATGCTCGTCGCCTGCCCCGCATGGGAGGGGTGGCGCCGTGTCCTCGTCGCAAAAATAGGAACAGACTTGTCGTTGCCGAGTGTTGTGGCATCGATGCTCGGCGACGACGAGTCGTGGAAGGCGATGCTCGACTTCTGCGAGTGCACCATCTCGCAGAAGGAGGCGGCGTGAGAGACGCACAATCCCGCCGCCGTCGAGCAGGGGCCAGAGAGGCGGATTTCGCCCAAGCCTTGGCCCTCTAAGTATTTCGGGTCCCCCTCACATGTCGGTCTGGGGACCGGCGAGGGGGGCCTAAGAAGACGACGTGCAAGCTGCTCTGCACGCGTTTTACGCAAGAGCATCCGGGTGATGGAAGGCCGGCTATCCTCGACCCACGCTGGTTCTGGTCCAGCGGGGTATTCCGTAGGATAGCTCACTCTACCCGGCGCCATCTAGGCGGGCTTCGGATAGCCTGCCGACCGAGAGGGCTGGTGGTCGTGGCGCCGACAACCGCCGGTCCAGCGTCCCGAGGGGGAGGGTGATGGGAGAGATGTGCTCCGCACTAAACGCTTCACTTTCCTCCCTTTGCCTTTTCATGAGTTCTGTCTCGTGCGAGGTTTGGACGTTGGTTGTTGAGCGACAGGAGGTTTTAGTCAGTTCGACTCTGACATACCCCGCCCGCCATCCCCAGAGAAGGGCGGAAGTCCGGCGATTTCCTACTGACAAAAAAAAATAATCGTGAAGATGAAAACTCAAGTCAAACAAAATGTCAAATCTCAAGATACTGTTAGTTTGTCCTGTGTGCCTCTTAGGCTACCAACAAATACGTACGGAAAAAAAATCGAAATGTCTCCGAATAAAATCTTAGTCGTCCGCGATCACGTGCAACGAACGATTGAAAGTATTCGAAACGACGGTAATAATGCGATGACAATAAAAACGCGAAATTAAGCGGTAATAGTAGTTTTAGTAATGAATGCGACTCGCGAAAATAAATAAATAAATAGTAAGGTTAGATCGATTTTTTTTTATATTGCTTAGATGGTTGGACGAGCCCACATCCCACTTGGTGTTAAGTGGTTACTGGAACCCATAGACAACAACGTAAATCCGTTTTTACAGTACCACGGCTGCCCCATCCTTCAAACCGAAACTCATTAATGCTTCACGGCAGAAATAGGCAGGGCGGTGGTACCTACCCCCGCGGACTCACAAGAGGTCCTACCACCAGTATTTACGCAAATTATAATATTTGCGAGTTTGATTTTTGTTACACGATGTTATTCCTTCACGGTGGAAGTCAATCGTGAACATTTGTTGAGTACGTATTTCATTAGAAAAATTGGTAACCGCCTGCGTTTCCAACACCGGTTCATCGCTCAAAACGAATGCACTGGACGTCTTATCCTTTAGGCCACGGTGACTAGACGATCTAGGGCTTCTAGGGGTTAGATCTAGAGAGACCCAGTAATTAATGCAATGCACTTTTAAAACTCACACCAAAACTTATGACCCGTCGAAACTGTTTATGACAGAGACTAAAACCATTGTAGGTTGAGTGAGTTTTTTTTAACTTAAAAAAAGAGCGCTTATGAACTTTTTATTATCCTTGATACATGAGAAATCTTTTGAGGTCCATTCGAAATAGCTCACTAAAGAAAATGTCGATCATAAAACATTTCCAGACTTTTTTAGCGGCTCCGCGACCCACCGAACTACTTGCTTCAATAAAGCCGAGCTATATTTTAATGGGATTATTTTCAGGGTTATAAGTTCGACTAGAACCCCAGATAGTGCAGAGTGATGGGTTCTGTAGTAGAAAGGAGCGTTTACGATTGAAGATCAAAGCTATATAAGTAAACTTGTAATCATTTTCTTACCTAGCTCTACGTCAAAAATATTATTGAATTCCATGGAAAGTTTTCGTTATTTAGTTTAGCATTATTTAGCATAAGTCAGACAATGGCAAAGAGAGCCATGACCCAGTGCGATAAAATCTGAAAAGACCGTAACATTACCCAGAAAACGAAGATAAAACCGGTGATCACTCTGGTCTTTTCCATTTTTCTGTACGGAGCGGAAACCTGGAAAAAATACACGAAAGTAGCATGGGTCATTTATCTTTATATTGAGCTCATCAGAACACATCGAGGGGTGAAAAGCTATTTGGCTTAAGCGACATTTTTGCAGCTTTACAGGAGATCTATTTAAAGATTAAAATTTGGAAAAAATATTGGACAAATTCTATTATACCACATTTTGATACTTTTATAGGCTCTTCATATAAATTTACATAATAATATATACATAAATAAATAATGTTAAATAGCGTTAAGAGAAATGTCGGTAATACCAAAATATAGCCTTTACTGGTGGTAGGACCTCTTGTGAGGTCGCGCGGATAGGTACCACCGCCCTGCCTATTTCTGCCGTGAAGCAGTGATGCGTTTCGGTTTGAAGGGTAGGGCAGCCGTTGTAACTATACTGAGATCTTAGAACTTATATCTCAAGGTAGGTGGCGCATTTACGTTGTAGATGTCTATGGGCTCCAGTAACCACTTAACACCAGATGGGCTGTGAGCTCGTCCATCCGTCTAAGCAATAAATAAAAAAAATAGCCTGTTTCTTACCAATGAGTATGTAAATGTATACAGAGTAACGGGTTTTTAAAATGTGACCTTAACTTGTGCATTTGACATCTTAAGGTTAGAAGCGAATTCGTTCTGTCTATACTACAAACTAAAACAAAACTCTGGGTCAATCGTCTCTTTTGAGAACCTAAAATTTCTTATTAGTAGGGTTAAGATTCGCCGAAAACTGTAAAAGGACATTTAAATAAATTATAAACTAAGTAACTTGTAACGTAAATTTTGTGATACAGAAAATTCGCATTTCGATAACGTGATTTTGGCAAATGAAACTAAGCTTTAATTTGTCAGACAGAAGAAGACTTTTTGTCTGCAGGAAACATGTATTAGACCTGTTTGGTTCTATGAGATATCTAACCATTAATCCAAAAAGTTGTTTTTAGTTCAGACGTTGAAGCAAATTATAAGACATCTAGTTTTAAAATAGTATTTAGTGTCACTTTTTTGTAATATTTTCAAATAATTGTCTAGGTGATATTTCTGAGTGAAATAGTATAAATATCGACTCAATTAACATTCTTTATTTATGTATATTATATATTATTACGCAGTTTCATATAAACAACCTATTGAAGTATGGTATATAAGTCAATTGTCAAAATATGTTTTTTTACATAAAAAAATTGTCTCCGGATTATACAGTGTGAACCAACTTTGAGATTTTTTTATTTGTCGACCTTAAATTAGGGACTATGACACTTGTTATACAAGGCTTGCTTGACTCAAGGCCTATCTGGTAACCACTCACCATCAGGTTGGCCGTATGCTCGTCTGCCTTTTTTTTATTGCTTAGATGGTTGGACGAGCTCACAGCCCACCTGGTGTTAAGTGGTTACTGGAGCCCATAGACATCTACAACGTAAATGCGCCATCCACCTCGAGATATAAGTTCTAAGGTCTCAGTATAGTTACAACGGCTACCCCACTCCTCGAACCGAAACGCATTACTGCTTCACGGCAGAAATAGGCAGGGGTACCACCGTACCTACCCGTGCGGACTCTCAAGAGGTCCTACCACCACCTTGAGATATAAGTCCTTGGGCTTCTTTTTAATATTTTTCGTGCATTCCCGAGACCTTTAGCAGATCGACGGTCCACATTGTGGGTGGCTTTACTATGTCTCCTTCTCCCAGTCACCTGGGGTCGGCGCAACATGTTTTCTCCTTCCATACTCTTCTATCATATACCATTTCTTCGCTCACTCCCCTCTTACCCATATTGTCTTTCACGCAATCCATCCATTTCTTCTTAGCTCTACCTCTTCCTCTATATCCTTCCACATTCATAGTTAACACTCTCTTAACAACCTCATTTTCATTTCGTCACATTTTCACAATTTTCACTAAGATTATTAAAATTATTATAAAATTCAAATAACGCTATTCGTTCTCCGATGAAAACCTCAGTTTTCTTCTGTGATATCCACGAATAAGACTGGTGCTATCTGAATTGACAACAGAGAGCCGTAATAACAATAATAAAAAAAAAAATATTGTAAAGAGTGTGAGGTGCGCAATTTCAATAGTTTAAATATCTTATTGACTGATGTGAGTAGATGTCTTATCACTTTGATAATATCATTATCTTAAAAAGCAACCCACGCTCTTTTTATTATACCTACAATAAATTTATTTTCTATTTTTTAGTTGGTTTTCTATAAAAGTGTGTTATTTCGTTATAATTTTTTAAAATATCATTTATTTTTCATTTTCTAGTTAAAGGAGCATTATGTAAATATTAATTAATGTACATTCGCGCAAATATAACAGAAAGTAAATAGCGGTTCTAACTGTTTAAAATATTGAATTGGCATCGGTCTTTGACAAGTATGCGAAATTTTTAGTTAATCCGAAGTTTTGAAGGGTTTTATTTATTTATTTTTTATTGCTTAGATGGGTGGAGGAGCTCACAGCCCACCTGGTGTTAAGTGGTATCTGGAGCTCATAGACATATACAATGTAAATGCGCCACCCACCTTGAGATATAAGTTCTAAGGTCTCAGTATAGTTACAACGGCTGCTCCACCCTTCAAACCGAAACGCATTGCTGCTTCACGGCAGAAATAGGCGGGGCGGTGGTACCTACCCGTGCGGACTCACAATAGGTCCTACCACCAGTAAAATCATGTTCAAAGTTTCCGTTATATAGGTAGTAACATACATATTTTATTGCTTAAATGAGTGGACGAGCTCACAGTCCACCTGGTGTTAAGTGATACATAGTGACATACATATGAAGCTAATAGAAACGTATTAACAATGCATAAAATACTATTATCGAAAAAGACGATTTACCAATCCATGTTAGTCTGTATCTAAATTTCACTTGTGACAGTACTATGTACAAACTTTAGGTGGATTTACCTTTTCTTAAAAAAAATATGCTTACTGTACCTTCGCGCAATATAGTTGGTTTAAGCTTATTATTTAGGGATTAGGGCTAAACAGTCTGTGTCTGGGTTTATAGGTTAAAAAAAGGTCACTAAATCAACTTAAGATATCTTCAGAGAATCACACGATTTGGCTATGAGCAGTCAGCTGTTTGAAAATTTTTATATGATCATCCGCAGTCTTTGGATTAGACCGACGGCCCGAATGTGGTTTGGAACTATACTCTACGACATTTCTTGACATTTTGCTAGCACTATTCTTGATTTTGTGAGATTCTTCTTATGATCTGTTGATACTGTTACGAAGCCCAATAGTGAACCGTACTCACAAACCTCTTGACTGACCATTTATTTTATTTATTTAATATATTTTGTACACACCGCTGTTAGAAGAAACACGATAATAAGGATACAGAGTACGAGGGGGCTACTTTACTTATTTCATGTTGAAATCTCTTCCAGTAGGCCCGCAGAAGGAAAGAAGAATTAGGAACACAAACCTTGTCGTCGTGGCCTCAGAGATAAGACGTCCGGTGCATTCGTGTTGAACGATGCACCGGTGTTCGAATCTCAGGCGGGTACCGATTTTTCTAATGAAATACGTACTCGACAAATGTTCACGATTGACTTCCACGGTGAAGGAATTAACATCGTGTAATAAAAATGAAACCTGCAAAATTATAATTTGCGTAATTACTGGTGGTAGGACCTCTTGTGAGTCCGCGCGGGTAGGTACCACCGCCCTGCTTATTTTCTGCCGTGAAGCAGTAATGCGTTTCGGTTTGAAGGGTGGGGCAGCCGTTGTAACTATACTTGATACCTTAGAACTTATATCTCAAGGTGGGTGGCGCATTTACGTCGTATATGTCTATGGGCTCCAGTAACCACTTAACATCAGGTGGGGTGTGAGCTCGTCCAACCATCTAGCAATAAAAAAATATATATATTATGTTGGCGCACGTCAGGGATGGCTGAGCGGTAGTTTCCGTCATCACTCGTATTTGGTTGAACTCAGTTTATAAAAAGTCAATAAAATCTTTTGAATAATAATTATTGAAACTCAACTCACACAACTTTCACAATGACAGGATAAACCGACAGTTTCGTTGCACATACCGACAGACCGACTGACTGACTGACTGACAGAGACTCACTGACTGAGACGGACGGAATGACTGTCTGACACGGAATGCCACGACTCTGTCCACGTACCGCCATTTTATACTGTGGCGTTACGGAGTCTACCATTCATTTTGTGATATTTATCAAAACAACATTTCATCATTTAAAATAATAATCAAAACCACCGTCTTAATATTACTAAAAGTAGTTATCCACGACAACTAAAAGTCGTTATCCACGACATATACATATTAAAGATAATCGAGTGAAGAACTCGTAGAGGTGTAATTTTAAAGAGAAATTATTCGATATCCCTTGCGAATGAATAGGAGTCGGAAATTGCATTACATTAATTATTTTTGGTTTATTTGAAGGTCATTGTTATTTCATGTTTAAATTCCATAGCCAAAGAACAAAATTCTAGTTTGAAGCCTTTAGCTGTGGCCGTTCTTAATTGGTTTTGTTATTTTTATGTTCAAAGTACTTTTTCGGAGTTCTGATTGTGAAGTTTGAGAAAAAAGAGCGAAAGTTACTTTTTACATTTTCAACGAAACTTTTTTGCTCGGATTTTTTAATAAATTCCGTTAAAGAACTTTGAATGTAGCTGTATAATATATTTCGTTGAAATAAAAGTTATATTCCTCTAAAGTATAATGTTACTAGTTCAGTTATTCCATTAATGTCACTAGCGTAAACTGTTATACCCTTTTTTTTTTGTAACGCTGGGGTATCCATTTACGGATATCCGGTCGAGAAACTACCGTGTTATTGTGTTTATACCTAGATTCTAAAATCGAACCCACTACACATAACTTATCTTTTAAATTATTTATTAACCAGAGTTGATTTCGCGAAGCATATCCCAATTTGTGATTGATGACAATCAGTAACAACTAAGCTATTTCAATCCTTCTACCTTTGTTCAGAATATAAATGTACTAGCGATATTTCTCTACTAAATGTGCTACTTGCGACCAAACTACTATAACTAAAAATAAACCTTTTTCCCGTGACCGTTTGTCGCAAATTGATCTTCCCGGGCTCAAAAGGATAGTAAAGTGGAGCCAATTTAACTAACGACTGCTCGTCACAATACCTACACTGTTCAAAAAAAGGTCCTTTGTATTTCATTCGTGAAATATAAAGACAGGTGAGACCTTACCTGTTTCCTGGTAGCCTAAGGGGCTATTCCAGCTACTCACGGTACGTTTAGTGAGCTCACGAGGTCAACCTGAGAGAGTTTGTTGACACTGGCCCTAATAAGAGAAGTGCTTCGCAGATTCTACTTCTGGATTGGAATCGCGACTCACTTAGAAGATCTCGTGAGAAACGCAGTGGGTTGTGTCTATGGGTTACTTGGACGGTGACCGATACTTGAAGAGCCTGAAAGTACCGAGAGTGAATCCGGGAAATCTCCTCTTCCTCTGTGCGTCGTATTCCTCAGTGCTGAGGGTCGTGACCTTTACGGAGCACTTTTGTTAGGACTGTGTTCCTCCATTCACTCCTGTCCTCCACGCAGTGGATAGTGACATTGATGCTGGATTCCAAAGTCGTCTTAATCTGATCGGACCAGCGCATGGGACTACGCCCCCTAGGCCTCTTTCCTTCCACTTTGCCGGTGATGAGAAGTTTTTCGAGATTGTCACCTTTTTTCCTCGCAACGTGGCCGAAAAACTCTAAAATCCTACGTAAGCAAGTGGTGGAGAGTCTTGAGGAGACGCCTCTTCCAGGATTGATGCGTTTGTCCGATGCGCCGTCCAGGGAATCCGCAGTATTTTCCTCCAGCACCACATCTCAAACGGAAAATCTAACTAAACCGGGAAATCTAACAAAACATATTTCAGACGACGGCGGCTTTGCATTGCCCCGTCGCCTGGGTCAGATAGGTAATTAGTGGCGGCCACGGTGAGAGGGTTATCGTGTCCCGCTCCCTTCTCAAATCAGCATTCTGACGTTTTCTTAAGATACTTACGTATTGGTTCTAAATTTAGGTCGTGGTGAAGATCGACATTCCTCATGTACCACGGCGCTCTGACGACTATTCTCAAGAATCGGGATTGGTTGACCTAGAGATAGTTAATATATGAGTGGTTCGTCGTGAACAAATACTCCAATAGCATAGGTCATGACGTAACGTATGCCAGTTTTGTATAGTTTGGTGGCAGGACCTCTTGTGAGTTCGCGCGTGTAGGTACCACCACCCTACCTATTTCTGCCGTGATGCAGTAATGCGTTTCGGCCTGAAGGGTGGGGCAGCTGTTGTAGCTATACTGAGACCTTAGAACTTATATCTCAAGGTGGGTGGCGCATTTGCGTTGTAAATGTCTATGGCATCCAGTAACCACTTAACAACAAGTGGGCTGTGAGCTCGTTCACCCATCTAAGCAATAAATATAAAAACCTTGTTACGCAGGGTATCGGAATGAAAGCAAGAAAACAAAATGAGGATATTCCTACTTGTAACTAATGTAATAGAGCCGCCTCTGAGTGGCTGGAGTCACATACCGGACCTCTCTCATTAGCATTCTCACAGACCATCACGTAAAACGCTTAACTGAGTGCAAACGTAACTCAGTTCACAATTCGTTCAATATTATTTATAAAACTTATTTGCTCGTCTGGAAAGGTCAAAAGTAGCTCCTAAGATCTAGTTTGTCAAATAAATATCATTTTGTAGATTTAATTTTATCTCAAATATTGCGTTAAGATTAAATTTTGTACATTCTATGTAGATGTCTGGAGTTTATCTTGGATAGGTGTTATAACATTGTAACAGATTTTTAACCTGAAATTTATTTTGTGTAGTTTACCTTCTTTAATGAGTTTACGTCAAAATTTTCTACATTACGTTTGTTGGTCACTTGGATTTTGATACCTACATAAGCTTTTTAGTATCTCACGCTCATTGAGCCCTGAGTTGCAAAAAATGAATGACATCTCACAAATTATTGTTAACAGATGATAAATATTCGTAAGATTACGTTACGCCGGTAAGAGTAACGCCATCTATCGCGGAATAGCCGAAACGAATATCAAAGGAACACGTAACTTCGAGAAAGCTCGGTAAGTACAATGCCATCTATTGTCAGATAGTGGAAACACACATCGAAGCTACTCGACTTGCACAGAATGTTCTCGATAAATCTAAGGATGTCGTCTCGACTATAAAAGCGTTGCAGAGATGGCATGAGGCAACTATCCGATGATATGTAGGCGAAGTAAAATGTCCCTTAGAAATAAGGTGACACTCTACAAAACTTGCATACGCCCCGTCATGACCTATGCAAGTGTAGTGT
Organism: Bombyx mandarina; assembly: GCF_030267445.1. Lineage (NCBI taxonomy): Eukaryota > Metazoa > Arthropoda > Insecta > Lepidoptera > Bombycidae > Bombyx > Bombyx mandarina. The sequence goes on along the minus strand of NC_143228.1, from coordinate 879,259 downwards.
TCGCTCACGCGGCCCGCATACACTTAAAATCATTCCAAATCATTCAATCCCGTTTTTGCAGGATAGCCGTCGGAGCCCCGTGGTTCGTCAGGAATGTCGACCTCCATGACGACCTGGACTTAGAGTCCATCAGTAAGTATCTGCAGTCGGCGTCCATGCGCCACTTCGATAAAGCGGCACGACACGAGAACCCTCTCATCGTGGCCGCCGGTAACTACATTCCCGATCCTGCGGACAGAATGGAAAGCAGTCGACGTCGCCCAAAACACGTCATCTCGGATCCTCCCGATCCACTAACGGTGCTTTTAGGTAATTCAAGCACCGGTCACCGTTCTCGTCGAACCCGTCGCTTGCGACGAAGGGCTCGACGAGTAAATTAACTCACAGACACAGCCCACTGAGTTTCTCGTCGGATCTTCTCAGTGGGTCGCGTTTCCGATCCGGTGGTAGATTCTGCGAAGCACGGCTCTTGCTAGGGTTCGTGTTAGCAACATCGTCAGGTTTGAGCCCCGTGAGTTCACCTACTAAAGTTAGGGTTACGCTGACATAGCCGCTAGGGCTATCAGCATAGGTAGGAAAAAAAAAAAAAAAAAAACATGAGGCAGTCATTAAGCGGATGTTCTCGAAGCGAAACAGCGCACGGATCACCTGAAGCGAAGCGGAAGAAGTGAATTGAGAATTTTAAAGTGTTCTGTGAGTATTCTAAGCGATGCATACAGTTGTAATTTTGGTAGAATTTTTATTTACCCCGAACTACAGGGCGTAACAGTTACAATACCTGTCTAATAAATTAAGTTCGTTTTGAATTGATTTGAATCGGGCACCATTATAATTAATTTCGCTATGACCATCGCATCTCATTTCATCTGAAAATAATTTTATATTTCTAAATCCAAAAACTAGTTGAAATGAATTCTTATAATTTCATAGCTTGGTCCCTTTTTTGTGGGATAGACCTGAATTATTTAGAACGTTAATACGTAAGACGCAAGAATATCTATATATTAATACGTGAAGCAAAAAGTTTGTATCCCTTTTTACGAAAATTGCGCGGACGGAGGAGTATGAAATTTTCTACATTTATAGAGAATATAGAGAAGAAGTGCACATAGCTAATATTTTTTTAAATAATGAATAAAAGATACATTAAATCAATAAAGAAAATATTACACACACTATCATGTATTTGACACACACACGCATGCATACTATTTATTTATTGTCAAACTTTTGTTCTTGACGTCTGTTGTCAAATTGAGAATAGATTAAATATTGTTTGTCTTTATTAATATTTTTCTATAGTGTAGTCTTGTCGTTGAAAATACAATCATAATAGTGTACAAACTTACAGTTCCAATTAATTATAGTCGAATTTCGACTACTGCGGGACCTCTAGTATTTATAAATATAGAACCTGTCTTTTCGTCTCGTAGCGTTGAATATAATAGGTAAATACCGAAAAGCTTTATAAACGATAATGTTCTTTAAGATTTAGATTCAATCTCGATCCAATTCCAACGACAGTATGATACAAATCGGGGCAAAAGTTTGAAGTGGGCGGGTAATCGAAAACTATAAGGGACTAATAGCAACATAATAAATTCATGACATAACAGATGAAAACAATCGTCTCATATTATATTAAACTTTAGGTACCACAATGAGAGCTTTTGAGCGAAAAATAGAAAATATATGTTTTTGTTGAAATTTATTGAAGTTATACTTCTAGGCGCGTTATGAAAAATTGATGAGAGTGAAATTTTACGATGCGCGTGCACCGTGACACAAAATTAACAGAATGAAGTTGCCCACTAAATCGCTCATTACAATACGACCGACGTAACTTGGTGAGTTTGAATATAGCCGCAGGTGAACTTTCGCGCATGTACACTCGTAAAAAAAGTGTTATTGGCATTCATTTTGTAGTAATATAAGTGACAAAATTATTATAATTCATATTAATAATTTTATTATTAATATGAATTATAATTATTATCATAGTTAATAATTCATACTAAATAGTATTAAATTATTAACGTTAAATATTTATTATTAATTATTTAATATTAAAAAAAAAAAGAAATTTAATAAAAATAAAGTATAACTTCTTACACGCGTACATAAGTACACGCACCCTTTTTATTTAAAATTCAACATTGGGCTACGAATAATGGAAGTCCTCGTGGCCTAAAGGCTTATACTCCGATGTGTTTAGTTAGAGTTTTTTAACGCTCTCGATAGCGTACTAGTTAACTCAGTTGGAACAGCGCCCTTAGCGGCAAACGTAGACAAACGTTCCAACTCCATACAAATTTAAGTTAACTTTTACGCTATCGAGAACGTTAAAAAACTCGCACTAAGCATACTGATGTTGATGTTCAAATCCAGCGGGTAGCAACAATTTGTTCTAATGAAATATGTACTTAACGAATGTTCACGAATGCTTTCTGCGACGAAGGAATCGCTTAGTAATAAAAATAAAATTTAAAAGACTGAGCCCTGAAATCGGAGTTCAGCGAGACCGTGACTTCATATACAATCAAATTAATTTATACAGGCACCTTAATTAATCAATATTCTTTATATGCTGAAGCAATGTGCAGTGACTAGTGAATTCATTTAAAAAAACATTCAGCATTAAAAAGTTTATCTTAATAATTATTCATCATCATCATCATCTTAGGCCCTACAGCCCACGGTGGGCCTTAGCCTGGTCCAGTATGTCTCTCCAGACTGCTCTGTTCAGGGCTTTCTCCTTCCAGTTCTTGACGCCGATATTTTTGAGGTCGCGCTCCACGCCATCCAACCATCGGAGTTTGGGTCTGCCACGACTTCTGCGGCCCTCTGGTTTGCCATAGAGCAATTGTCTCGGCATTCTGGTACTCTCCATTCGAACCACATGTCCTGCCCATCGTAGGCGTCCAATCTTTATAGTTGTTATGATGTTAGGATCTTTGTAAACATCATACAATTCGTGGTTATAGCGCGTCCTCCATATCTCGTTTTCCTGCACAGCACCGAATATCCGTCTTAGAATCTTACGCTCGAACACAAGTAGACGGTTCTCATCCTTTTTGCTGAGTACCCATGTCTCTGAGCCATAAATAAGAATGGGTCTTAGTAGGGTTTTGTATAAAAGAATTTTGATATTTCGTGACAGAATTTTGGAACAGAAATATTTAAGTAGGCCGAAGTAGCATTTATTCGCCGACAGTATTCTCTTAATTATTTCTGCTGTTATATTATTATTATTCGTTATCAGAGAACCAAGATATACAAATTCATTCACAGATCCAAAAGTATTCTGGCCAATATTTTTATGCGCTGTGTCCTCACGTAAGTCCCTCGACACCTTCAGGAATTTAGTTTTGTCTGCGTTAACTTGGAGACCGGCTTCGAGAGACGAGGCCTCGAGAGCAAGGTATGCACTTTCTACTGATAGAGCTAATCTGCCAATGATGTCAATATCATCCGCATATCCCAGTACTTGAGCGGATTTGTAATATATATTGCCCGTCGTCTCTATTGCTGAGTCACGGATACACTTATCGAGTGCAACATTGAAAAGAAGGCAGGAGAGGGAATCGCCCTGCCTTAGTCCATCATGGGTTCTAAAAGGATCCGATAGGTCTGTTTGAATCTTAACAATGCTTTGCGACGCAACCAGTGTCATCCTTGTTAAAGATATAAGCTTCGGTGGTACGCCAATCTCATGCATAGCCTGGTATAGGAAATCACGGCTTATGTTGTCGTAGGCAGCTTTAAAATCAATAAAAAGGTGATACGTGTCAGCATTAAACTCAAGAATTTTTTCAAGTATTTGTCGTAGGGAGAAGATTTGGTCAATGGTTGATCTGCCAGGTCGGAAACTACACTGATATTCTCCTAGTCTAGGCTCCACGAAAGGTTTTAATTTTCCAAAGAGAACGTTCGCAAATATCTTATATGCTGTATTGAAGAGTGAAATGCCTCGATAGTTCTGACAGTCGAGAACATCGCCCTTCTTGTGGAGAGGACAAATAACCGCTGTGTTCCATTCCTCAGGCATAACTTCAGAATTCCATATCTGCAGTACTAGTTTATGGAATTCCTCTTCAAACTGAGACCCAGCGTATTTCAGCAGTTCACCCTGGATGTTGTCCTTCCCTGGAGCTTTATTGTTTTTGAGTTTTTGGCTGGCAGCTCTGGTGTCTTCCAGAGACGGTCAGGACACTTCTAGCCACTGGTGATTAAGTGGAGCTTCGACTTCATCGATATGAGTAGCAACTGATGGTTTGTTTAGTAGCTCTTGGAAGTGTTCTGCCCACCTTTAATGACTTCTGTTCTGTCATTAAGCAGTTGGCCATCTTTATTTCTACAGGCTGAGGTTCTTGGTTTAAATTCCTTCTTTCCGCTATTCACTTGTTTGTAGAAAATCCTGGATTCCTGCTTTGAGTAAGAGAGAGAGAGAGAGAGAGAGAATACACTTTATTGCACACCAACACAATTTACATTTAAAAAAAACAAACAGTCAAAAAGCACATATGTACAATAGACGGTCTTATCGCTAAAAGCGATCTCTTCCAGACAACCGTTTAATTTACAGAAATTCTGTAAAATATAAAAAATATAGCAGGTATGTTGCGGTGTACCATATACAATACATTATTATAGAAAATATATACATATAATAAACAGATATATACCGTTTACATAATATAATATATACCATTATATATATACCAAATATATATATATAATATATACCGAATAGTAACTATTTGCAATTTTCTTAAGTTGTTGTTCTTCAAACATTCGTTTCTTCCTTTTGTGTAGCTGTTTTTCTTTAATCCTAAGGTTCTGTAATCCTCACTACGAAACCGAGTGAGTTTTTGCTGCAATAATTTATGAGTTTTATTCTTCGCATCTGTGACTTTTTGGCATTCATCGTCGAACCACCCATTCCGTTTTCGCTTTTCTTCGTGTCCAAGAACTTTTGTAGCTGCTGTTGTAACTGCAGATTTCAGGCGTTGCCATATTTCATCAGAATCTACATTACTATTTCTATTATCTGTTTTTTTTTTTTTATTGCTAAGATGGGGGACGAGCTCACAGCCCACCTGGTATTAAGTGGATACTGGAGCCCATAGATATCTACAACGTAAATGCGCCACCCACCTTGAGATATAAGTTCTAAGGTCTCAGTATAGTTACAACGGCTACCCCACCCTTCAAACCGAAACGCATTACTGCTTCACGGCATTAATAGGCGGGGCGGTGGTACCTACCCGTGCGGACTCACAAGAGGTCCTACCACCAGTAACAGTATCTTATCCAGTTCTTGGCCCACACACGCAATGTACTCAGAGTTCACCCCTAGCCATCGCTTTAACTTTGAGGTATCAAACTTTCTTGCCCTAACAGTCTTGGTGTACTTGTATTGCGATATTCTTGCCCTCATTTTGCAAACGACTAAATAGTGGTCCGAATCTATGTTGGCACCTCTGTGGCTCCTAACGTTGAGGAGGTTTGAGTAATGTCTACGGTCAATCAAAATATGGTCAATTTGGTTACGGGTAACCCCGTCAGCAGAAAACCAGGTAACTTTGTGTATGTTCTTGTGTGGAAAACATGTGCGTCCAATAGCCATATTCAAAGATGAAGCAAGGTCAATAAGTCGGGTGCCGTTATCATTGGAGGTTTCGTGGAGACTATGTAGTCCAATTGTTGGATGGTATACCTCTTCTCGGCCAATTTTCGCATTTAGATCTCCTATTATTATTTTAACGTCACCTTTGGGCGCTTTAGAGTATACACTTTCCACATCATAGTACCACTTCGCTTTCTCTTCTGGGGCGCTTTCCTCCGTTGGGGCATGTACGTTAATAATTGTGTAGTTTTGAAATTTACCTTTTATTCTAATTGAACACATACGCTCGTTAATTGGCTGGAAGTCAATGATAAGGTGTTGAAGCCGCTTGCCGACGACGAACCCTGTTCCAAACAAGTGATGCTTTGGGTGACAACTGTAGTACGCTGTATAGTCTGCCCTTTTAACTACGCCTTGTCCCACCCATCTAATCTCCTGTAGGGCTGTGACATCGGCTCTGCGTTGTATCAGTTGCTGGCATAAGACCTGGAAGGCCTGGATTAATAATTATTGATATATCGCTTTTTTGTACAATGGCAACAAGGGTTCTAAAATAAAACATTTTGCCACAAATAATTTGAAATAAGATTTAATACGATGAGTGTGAAGGCGTAGGACACATCTAGTTGAATATAAATACATTATGTTCATAAATGAGTTTTCGGGTCGACTAGTGTTAGTTATTTATTCAAATTGCTATTACCTATTCACGCGGTTGGGTCGTAGTTTGGTGTCTTCAGAGACAAGGTCTTAGTGACGTGTCCCCTTTAATGTATTTACTTACTTATTCTTGCGGAATATAAATAAATTATTAAACTGTAAAAGTAGTTGAACTTAATCTCGTATTTATTATTATTATTATTATTTTTTGAAGTGAAACTTCTTTAGGCGCATGAGGGTAAATTTTTTACAGATGTAACGTCACGCAGGTATGCAACGGAAGTGTCGAAAAATTTTAATACAGCGCCATCTATGAGATTTTTTAATACTAACGTGCGTATGAAACCTCTTGTAGTGAATTTCAATTTAGGATTATACGTGACGTTAAAATATCGATTCACAGAGGGCGCTACCTCATACTATAAAAGATGATTTACAATTATTTACTAATGACAAAATTTTACATATACTTAGACATTTAGGATAATTGTGTTTTAATTTTTGAAGGTTTCACTTCTAACACGTGTGAATTGCACACATGTTTCTTTTTTTGTCATTTCAAATCTTTATAAATATATGTGGCAGCGTCATCTGATTATAAATATTGCAAAAGACTTCCATTGTTATAATTCTTCTTTGAAGCTGTTACATAATAATATAATATGTCTAATCTCTAACAGTGTAAGTTTCCCAATGTAACAATGCTCTTGACAATGTGGTGGTCGGTGAAGGCGTGGGCGTTGATCTTATCGTCATATCTACAGCAACATGAGGATTATACTCAATGACTTCATACTGAAATATAAATTAAATAATAGTATATTTTGGTCCTGATAGTTATGATTATCTTTACGTATTTTTAATTAAGACCAGTCCACGCTCAGTAGTGCCGCTTATCGCCGAGGAAACTCGAGATAAATCTCAAAATGGAGAGCCCGTATCTAATTTATTTACTTATCACGTGGATTGTCTTTGTATTTCTCAAACGCAGCTGCCGTAGCTGACACATCCAGACGCTTAGAGATCTTGAGAATTTTTACAAAAAAAAATATCTTTTACAAGAAAATAATTATGTTGGATAAATTTAAAAAAAGGATAATTTTATTAAGTTTTACATTGACCTAGTACATAATTTGTAATACGATCTGGAGTGTTGACGATGGTAACTATTCCGTATTGTAAGATAATTTGGCAAAAAACGTTTGAAATAGCGCTATGACATGTCCTTCTTCAATTGAGGCTTGCGGAGAGTACTTAATGGTAGACAGCCGCTTGGCAATGCCCCTGGCATTGCTGACGTCCATGAGCGACGGTGACCACTTACCTTCATGTGGGCCGTATACTCGTTTGCCTACAAAGGCAATAAAAAAATTGGCGAAGACCGAACTTGAGAGTGATCTTTCACTAGCGGCTGGCTTTTTTTTCTACCAAAGTGTACCGATTGATGCCATAGTTCACGGTAATTTGCTAAAACCGGATCATGGAAAAATCGTAATGTGATGTCTGCCATTCAGTCTGAGGCATTATGTTAAATAAAATAAATAATAAGTTAATAACTGGGAACAGATCACGCACGATCATGCGGCCACAAATTTGGATTCCCAATGTTATGGGTACCAGAGATTGACCTTCATACTTATTTAAGTTTAAAAATATACATTTATAGATAATAAACACCCAGACAAAGATAACAAATCCTTTTCTTTTGCTTAGAGGGGTGGCGAGCTCACAGCCCACCTGGTGTTAAAGGGTTACTGGAGCCTATAGACATCTACAACGTAAATGCGCCACCCACCTTGAGATATTTTGATGACTGAAGATATTTTTACTGGTGGTAGGACCTCTTGTGAGTTCGCGCAGGTAGGTACTACCGCCCTGCCTATTTCTGCCGTGAAGCAGTAATGCGTTTCGGTTTGAAGGGTGGGGCAGCCGTTGTAACTATACTGAGATCTTTAGAACTTATATCTCAAGGTGGGTGGCGCATTTACGTTGTAGATGTCCATGGGCTCCAGTAACCACTTAACACCATGTGGGCTGTGAGCTCGTCCACCCATCTAAGCAATAAAAAAAAAGATATAAGTTCTAAGATCTCAGTATAGTTACAACGGCTGTCCCACCCTTCAAACCGAAACGCATTAATTCTTCACGGCAGAAATAGGCAGGATGGTGGTACCTACCCGCGTGGACTCACAAGCGGTCCTACCACCAGTAATTACGCAAATTATAATTTTGCGAGTTTGATTTTTATTAGACGATGTTATTCCTGCACAGTGGAAGTCAATCGTGAACATTTGTTGAGTACGTAATTCATTAGAAAAATTGGTACCCGCCTGGGATTCGAACACCGGTGCGTCGCTCAACATGAATGCACCGGACGTCTTATCCTTTAAGCCACGACGACTTCGAATCTGTTAATCATACGAATGTTTGCCCGATATGTGAATCGAACCCACGACCATCGACGCAATAGTCAGGGGCTTTATTTACTGCACTACCAAATCAGGGACCGGTTGAAGTATCAACTGTATTATGTTATTATTATAGTAAGTATAAATTTAATCCGAACCTTCGTATCGGAACGTATTTCTGTTCCAAGGCGGTAATGAACAGTTTGGTACCTATCAGCTTTTTGGCTTAAATTAAGACTTATTTTCATAACGTTTATAAGGGCACAAGCTTTTTGATTATGTAAACGTCGTGGTCTAAAACGTGGCGTGGTTGAAACAAAAGTATAAGTAAGCTCGTTCAAGCTTTCACCTTTCGTATACCGCGACTTACACTGAGTCACAAGCTTAAAAATCAATTCATTCACGTGAATCTACAGTTCTATTTTAGCCGCAAAGTTAAGTTTTTGGGAAGACGGCTAAGGTGAATGTTATAGTGTCTATGTATCATTTTAACCACTTAAAGTTAAGAGGGCTATGAGATATAATACAAAATCAGTAGATTCAGGTTACAAATTATAAATTACGCTCACGATTGTTCTTTGTATAATCAATTTGATTGTTGTTACAGCAAATTTTAGTGGAGAGAACTATCGAATTCTGCACCGAGAAATGGCCTGACTCCATCAAGAAGGAATTGTATGGTGCTTTCAGCTTCATTCTGGTCTACGCTGTCCCCGGTGAGTTTCGTGTTAATGTAATGATGTGGGTGTGGTAAACCAGCATATAGTCTATCTGGTATCAAGTTTAAAAAAAAAAATAGACGGAGCTAGCATTATGTTACGCGCGATGGGGTTCGGGATAAATAAAATTTCACCAAAGTACAACTAAAAACTGTAATCAACACTTAGAACACTTAAAACAAACACTATAAAACTCTCAGTTCGCTTGTTCCGCTTCGCTTCAGGTGATCCGTTCGCTGTTTCGCTTCGAGTAGTCCCGATTATTGACTGACTGCGTGCCATCTCTACAACGCTTTTATAGCCGATACCTCATCCCTAGAATTATCGAGAATATTCCACACATCTGTAGTAGTAGTTTCCGCTATCTGTCAATAGATGGCGTTGTACTTCTCGAGCGTTCTAGGTGCTTTTAGGTCCTTCGATATTCGTTCGACTATTCGGCAATAGATGACGTTACTCTTACCGGCGTAACAATAATAATTGAGTGTTGCAAAATAATTAGTCACCGGTGTTCACGAAAACCGTAAAGTATTACAAATATTAGAATGTATTTAAAACGCAAGATTAAACTGTAAAATTAAATAATAATAATAAAGTTAATACGACTGTGACTGTACTTACTATCAATGTACTTTTGTAGCCCACTGTACATAAAAATACGTGTACAAACTTTAAAAAAAAAAACACAATTTTTTCATTACTGTCCGCATTCTGTTCTAATTAAGGGCTCTCTTAGAAATTTAAAAAAACTTAATTTTGATGTGTTTTAATAATATAAAATTAATTTTTTTATAATGGATAACGCACTTTATTTATGAGTTTTGTCGATCTATTTTTGTAACCTCTGTTCAGCAATAGCATCACTCCGTCCCTTACAGTGGGTTTTGTCAAAGATTTCCGGTGGTAGGCCATTTGTAGGCTGCATGAGTACGTAACCTCATCCTGTCTATTCTTGCCGCCAAACAGTCTCTTGACCAGGTTCAAAGATCAGAATAGTTATATATAACTAGGATTTTATCGCCACGTCTCAAGATTGCTCCGGTAACTAAGCGAGCGGATAGCGAGTACGGAAATTCTGCTTAAAAAAATCTACTACTAAACCTCTTTGTATATGCAATATAACTCAGATATCATTTTTTTAAATTAAAATCAAGTATGATTTTTCACTAGATGATGACCGATCTTTGCTCGGTTTGGTTGTGTCTTTAAAGCGGTTAGTTGCCCTCAATTAAGAAAAATAGTATTATTATTCGCCAATAGATGTCGGGAAGAGTTGATTATTGAAAACACGAATAAAACAATATTTTCTGAAAATAAATCGTAGCTAGATCGATTTATCGCCCCCAAAATTCCATGTATACTAAATTTTATGAAAATCGTTGGAGCCGTTTCCGAAATTCAGATTATATACATAATATATTAATACTACCTGACCCGGCAAACGTTGTCTTGCCATATAATATATTTCTAGAGAATTTCTGGTGTAGAAAAAAAATTACTAACTTATTGGAAGTGTATAAGGATGTGGAATATGAGTGAAAAAGGCCTGGAGCGCTGTGAACGATGAGGGAATGTTGTTTAAAAATAACAAAACACCAAACATTAATTATTTTAATTTATTAAAAGTAATAATTATATATATAATTAATTCATTACATAATATTAATCTGTTAATGCTGCAGCGTGAACAATATTTTTTGTTAGCCCGTCTTTAGCTAATACAAACAAACTTGATGGTTTACCCACTCGAGAGCATACAACGTATAATTATTGTCCGTGTGAAAAACATGGTGTGCTCAAATCTAAGCCACAAACAGACATTGTTTGGCCTTGGGATTTATTCATAGACATTGCAAATGCCAATCTAATCGGAAATTGAATACGCTTAAATTGAATTGGCACATCTGTGGGTATAATAGGTATTCGTGCTATCAATATATTTTCACCTCGAAACTTGCCATTTAAAATGGTGCCTTCGATAACTTTTTTCATTAATTTTTTAATGACTAATCGCGTACCGTTGCATAGCCGTGGTGGGTTCAAATTACGAAGCAAAATAATTGGAGATCCAACCTTCAATTGTAAGGTATGTGGTGGCATGCCTGGCAAATTCAGTGAGTTCAAAAACTCTGTTGGAAAATTTTCAGCTTCAGTGTCATCGCAAACTGTATCAATAGATTTATATGATACCAAGTCCCCTGGCAATAACTGTGATATCTTCAGATTTAAAATGTCAACGTCCACATTTTTTGCAGCTAACATTGCTCTTTCTGCAAGCCACTCGAGATTTATGTAATTCATGTGTACATCGGGAAATATTTGTTCAATAAGAGCATCTTGCGAATCAATGATAGTGCAGAAATCATTCGCTAATTTTATGTATCCAGTTTCAGCTATAGTGACTTTTCCATCGCCGATATCTAAGAGTTGTTTTGAGAATGTTTCAGCAGATGGATCTTGAAGCATTTGAACGCGCATATTTATTTTCAGCTGTACTATTTCAACATTACGCCACAATGTCGATGATTTTAAGCAGGCGTTGATTTCATCAGCGTATGTTGAACGTGGAATGACGGGAAGTGTTTGTCTGAAGTCACCTGAAAGGACTAACAGAGTGCCACCAAATAGTTTGTCGTTGTTTTTAATATATTTCAATGTCGTGTTCAACGCCTCAAGCGAATAATTGTGTGCCATGGTACATTCATATTTTCCACTCTAAACACCGCCACGTCACTGCCTTTATGGACATAATTGCAAATGTATTTGATGCTCTTCACAGAACTGCAGAACTCAACATCAATATGAGCATTGTATGTTTTATTCAGCAGGGGCGAATATGGCACGACCCAACGATTGTCAATATCAATGTCTGTGTTGCTGATGTTTTTAATAAATGATTGTTCGCCATTATCTAGATTCCTTCTACGATATATTGGATATCCGTCGACATTTGTGATTGTATCGTTAGTGAAATCTTTAGGGAAATTTTTTGTACATTTTCCATCTGACATGCAAGGCGATGAACTAAAAAAGTTTAACTACTACGCTTGAAGCATAAACACTAATAATAGCCGAAAACTGTAGAGGTAACATCCCTACTCCGTGCTGTTTACAGGGTGTGAAGTGATAATAATTGATGTTATCGAGCGGGATAGAAAATGATAAAATTATGAAAATGACTATTAAAAAGCAAGGGTTGGTGATAAAAAAGTGCAAATTTAGAGTTGTATGTATTTTTGATGCCACATAATAAAAAAATATATATATATATATATATATAAAATAAAAATAAAAAATTGCGGTGAACAACCCTTATAACTTAAAGGCTAGAAAAATAGATAGTAGCCGATTCTCAGGCTTACTGAATATGCATAAAAAATTTCATCAGAATCGGTCAAGTGGCTTCGGAGGAGTATGGGAACGAACATTGTGACACGAGAATTTTATATATTAGATACAAAAATTGCTCGTTTAAAGGTACTAGTGGTCCCGCAGTAATCGATATTCGACTATAATTAATTGGAATTGTAAGTTTGTACACTATTATGATTGTATTTTATACTTCTATAATCACAAATTTCGCCAAGGCTACACTACAAAAAAATATTAATAAAGACACACAATATTTAATCTATTCTCAATTTGACCACAGACGTCAAGAACAAAAGTTTGACAATAAATAGTATGCATGCGTGTGTTCGTCAAATATGTAGTGTGTGTAATGTTTTCTTTATTGATTTAATGTACCTTTTATAAATTATTTTAAAAAAATACTAGCATTGTACACTTCTTCTCTATATTCTCTATAAGTGTGGGAAATTTCATACTTCTCCGTCCGCGCAATTTTCGTAAAAAGGGATACAAAGTTTTTGCTTCACGTATTAATATATAGATAAGATTATACATTTTGATGTAGTCCCAGTTCAATTAAAACACGCAATAGACTGAATATAATCGGTTTTAAGTAACGACCTCTCGCACGAGACATGTCAATGACGTGCAGTATCGACTACCCGGCTGGTGGGGAGGGTGGATATCGGGGACGAATATTTTCCTCGAGCAATTATTTTTAGTAAAACACAAAACGTAATTATCCTTTGTGGATTTAAAAATGCAAATTTAGATTAGTATGTGATATTTATACATTGTATATTGTTTTTATCATTAATTTTTAAGTTAAAACTGATTTTTTTTATTGCCCTACAAGGGCCACCGACCGACCACAGACGAGCATACGGCCCACCTGATGGTGAGTGGTTACCGTCGCCCATGCACTTCAGCAATACCAGACGCAGAGCCAAGCTGCTAGCTACCGTTAAGTGCTCTCCACAAGCCTCGTTTGAAGAAGGACATGTCATAGCGCTCGGGGAATACCGTCGAGGGGAGCTCATTCCAAAGCCGGATGGTACGTAGCAAAAAAGACCCCTGGAAACGCACTGTGGATGAACGCAGTGGCTCCAGATAGTATGGATGAGCTCTACTCCGATGGCGGGCTCTACTCCGAGTGGAGACTTTATATTTATATGTAGACTAGCTGGCCCGGCAAACGTAGTTTTTCCCTATAAATTATTTCTAAGAAGGATAACTAACCTAGATACCGACTGCAACATCCTCTGCCGGGCTGATTTGTAAATCTAAACCATTCTCCAATCCACCTGAAACTACACAGAAAATTTTATTAAAATCGGTTCAGCCGCTTAGGAGGAGTTCAGTGACAAACACACGCACAGAAGAAATATATATATAAAGATTTCCTTTAATAGTATTTTTTTTAGTATTGGGCAGACCAACTTGTTTTGAGTGGGACGTGTGCACATAATACCTATAACAGCCGAATGAAACATTTTTAGCTTGTATATAAAGCTATTATATATTATATAAGCTATGCAATATAGATTCTACTTCGAACCATTATTATGCTTACTGTATACTTTCAAGGTCCCCGGATCTTATGCTGAATGAACTTTTCGAACACGCTTTTGTTGGCTTAATCGGTATCTTTGTAGGAATTTTTAAAACTTGGCTTTCACCAACTTAGGAATTTCCGATTAACTTGAAAATTTGCTAAAATTTTTTAAATCGTCTTTCTAAAGGCCTAGTTTCTTTTGTTTTCAAATAACAAATATTTAAACTATTACCACGTGTTTTGGCAGTGCTATGCTATCTATAAGTAACATAAAAAAATCCTTAAGTCTATAAGTTACATTTAAGTTTGCTTTATACGAAAACATTAAATATTTTATTTAAAAACTTTCACGAAAGCATCTTTGTACCAAAATATTAAATTTCTTTTTTTAATGTACCTAGGATCAATTGTATTTTATTGAATACGAAACAGCTACGAATGGCTACGAAATTTCGTAGACCGTAACAATTGTAGAGAGTGCTACGATTTTTATTCACTACGAGTATTATCGACTCAATTTTAATGTCATGACTTCTGACTTAGATTTTTTAAATTAACAATTTTTTTTATGAGTTCTAAGTGTTTTAATAAGTTTTACAAGTCGTCGTGGCCTAAAGGATAAGACGTCCGGTGCATTCGTATCTAGCGATGCAACGGTGCTCAAATTCCGCAGGCGGGCACCAACTTTGGTAATGAAATATGTACTTAACAAATGTTCACGATTGAGTTCCACAGTGAATAAATAGCATCGTGTAATAAAAATCAAACCTGCAAAATTATAATTTGCGTAATTAGTGGTGGTAGAACCTATTGTTAGTCCGCACGGGTAGGTACCACCACCCAGCCTATTTCTGCCGTAAAGCAGTAAAGCCGTTGTAACTTTACTGAAACCTTAGAACTTATATCTCAAGGTGGGTGGCGCATTTGCGTTGTAGATATCTATGGGCTCCAGTAACCATTTAAGACCAGGTGGGCTGTAAGCTCGACCACTCATCTAAGCAATAAATAAATAAAACTGGTGGCACACAGCCGTGCACGCTCTTTGTTATGGCTAAAGGACGACTATCTATTTTTAAAAAAATAACGAAGTATTATTCGTACAAAGCTACATGTTCAAAGTAATTAATTGAAGGAAAATTAGAAAATTCAATTAGGATTTCACGAAGGCTCCACAAAGTGTCGAAAATTAATACTTCAAGTCAGATCTGTGAACGACTCAAGATTTAATCAAATCTTCGCAGTTTCAACATTGTTGTTTTATTGATTTTGATGTCGATACCGGCTGGATATAATTTTTGGTCAAATTGAACTTTGAAAGTGAGGTAGAGTAGAATAACACTCATTTGCGAAACAAAATCATTTAACCTATCTACGCTATTAATATGAAAGTTGGGTTGCTTGTTACTCAATCACCCAAAAATGGCTAAGCAGATTAAGATGAAGTTTCACGTGAAAATAGTTTTAGTTTATGGATTTACGTATTTATTTAGATATTTTTGAAGTGAAATTTGTTTATCGACGTAGGGAGGAAAAAACGTATGTAACGTTTTTCGGTTACGCGCCATCTTAATTTCTTCCGTTACGCGCCATGTTTATTTTATTTCTATTTAGTTTGATATCAACTGATGTCGCTGCACGTAAATTCAACAATTCCTGAATCGCGGTGATGAGATGTTACACAGTTGATAGACGTTCTTGTATTTCTCTTTCTAAATCATACCTACCTGGTATCGGAACACCGTGATCATGCAGGCGGTTCCCCCGGGGTGCGGCTGCTCCATTGCACTGCGGAGTGGTTGACCCTTGCGATTTATTTCTATATTTTATAAGTTTCACTTCTACCGTGTATGACTTGCACACACACACATTTTTTTATTACGGTAGATGGATCCGAAATCTTCGAATCTGTTTACCATTAAAAAAAAACGAGTTCGTAATTTTTTGATAGTGTATGAACTATGAACCAGAGAGTAATTAACCACTCCTTTTTGGGAAAATGCAACGGTTTTCATGCTTTCTGAGCTATTGATTTAACGCAGGTAAAACTGCAGAGCACGTCTTGTTCTAAATAAATATTTTACTACGTCTAAGTAACGATGTGTACTCAATAATGTGTTGTGCTTCGACAGTGTCTAGCTGCTGCGTGAGTTTTTTTTCTTTTTTGTTTATTGCTTACATGTGTGAACGAGCTCAAAGCCGACCTGTTGTTAAGGGGCTACTAGATTCCATAGACATCTAAAACGTGAATGCCGCCACCCTCCTTAATATATAAGTTCTGAGGTCTCAGTATAGTTACAATGTCTGTCAAACCCTTCAAACCGAAACGCATTACTGCTTCACGGCGGAAAATAGGCAGGGTAGTGGTACCTACCCGTGCGGACTCATATTAGGTCCTACCACCAGTTCGTGATCTTGACCGTCGTGAAGACATGCGTTACGTGTTCCAATGCTTACACCACAAAAGCGAGATTGAACATTTCGCAGAGAGTCCTACAAAGGTATTCCACCTGGAGATTATTGGGTAGAGCCTGCCGAGAAGAGTTACAGCTCGATTGCAGATTGACTTGATGTGATGAAATAGGAAGGTCATGGAGTTATCCTGGGTATTTTTGTGATACTGAAGTTTGAAGAAGTTTCCTAGTCCATAGTGTAAATGAAATAGCGAAAGAGGATGATCAGGATATATGAGATGCTTAAGTTTCAAGTGACATATTTTTTACTGATGAATTAGACCTTCTGATCCAAAAATTATTATGCACCTATAAAGGTAAGAATTGCTAAGTACTACAGTTACTGGCCTTTCAATTTGAAATATGTGCCATTTTCTCTAAAGCGTTTGCTTTGATGCATTCATGGGTGAACAGCCAATTGGATTCAGGGAGGGAGCCGATAAACATCACAGCCTAATTGTCCTCGCCCATTTTGATATTGAGCTCCAAGTTTCAATTGAATAGTATGGCGTTTATGTCACTTTTCAAACCGGAACAAAAATCGTTAGGATGGTGTTACAACTCATGCGTACCACGAATATAATAAAACGTTATAATGAAAAGGTATAATAGTAAATTTCTGTATGCTTTAAAATCATATAAGTGGGTCTCGCACATCGTTTGAACAAATATCCTTTGAAGCAGCCTTTATTTGAGTCAGACAGCGGGAGTCGCACCTTTATTAAAACTAAATTTATTCTCTTCTTTTGTTCGGTGCCCGGTCGTTTGTAGACGTTTCTCTTTATGTATTAGAATTAAGGGTTTTTCAACTAAAGTCAAGTTTAGTTTTCGTAAAGTTTATTCTTATAAACTTTCATGTTTTTTTTTTTATTGCCCTTGTAGGCAGACGAGCATACGGCCCACCTGAGGGTGAGTGGTTACCGTCACCCATGGACTTCAGCAATGCCAGGGGCAGAGCCATACCGCTGCCTACCGCTTAATACTCTCCACAAGCCTTTTTTAAAGAAGGACATGTCATAGCGCTTGGGAAACACCGTTGAGGGAAGCTTATTCCATAGCCGGATGGCACGTGGCAAAAAAGACCTCATGTTTCAAGTTTTTTCATTATTTTATCAATTGCAGGAATATTGGTAGTGCACGGATCGTAAGCTGTGTGTCGCGTGTCGCAGCCGCACGTTGACTCGTAAACGCTGATGTAAAGAGCACTTAACTTTGAACTTCGTCTCAGCTACTTGTTAGATATATTGATTTCTTTATTTTGTTACGTTTGTTTTTACCGACCTTACGTTGCTTGATGATATTTGAGTCGATAGAGGGCGCTTGTGTATACCAATAAACTTATAATATTCTCTAGGGTAGTAGACTACCCTATTTATTCGCGCGCCTTTTTCAAGGCGTAGTCTCCTGCGAGAAATTGGGGGAGGTAGAGGACCTTGGCTCTCCTCGTCGCCTTCTTCCTCTCGGGAGGCGCCAGAGTCCGACATAACCCGATTCGTTACCCCCCTTGACCGAGTATCCGTAAATGGATCCCCCAGCGTTAAAAAAAAGGGGTAGTCTAGAGTAAAACATTTTTTGACGTGACAACGTCTTATAATTCGATGGAGCCGGCTGCACGCACGAAAAAACATGACTCATTGAGGCGTTCCATTTAAGGCTTGAAGTGCAAGCGAGAGCGCGCAACGAGCGACAAAGAGGCACAATCGGCCTCCGCGTTTGGCAGCGTTCGACATCTGCTGTCTCTCTCCTACTTGAGTTAGCGATGCATCCGCGTGGACAGCTGCTATACAATAATACATTTACATGTTTTCGTCATGTATGAAGTTCAGTGAAAAGTGAACGTGGTGTCAATTGTCCATACAAAATATCTATCAAACAAATAAAATTAAAATTTTCTTTTGAAAAAACCATTCCATCAGTATTTTCTTATGACTTTGTCACGTTCAACTATTGTCAGTAAACCGACTTTACAGACAACCGATTTTTCTTTCTAATTTATAGCAATAGTCGTTTATTTTACCGACCCTGTATCTAAATACTTTTATTCAACAGGATGTATCGTGGTGGTCTCTTATTCTCTGATGGGCCGGCGGCTATGCTCCGTGCTGCCTCCTTTCGATCAAACTGAAGGCAGTGCTAACAGTCAACAGGTATTTTTATGAATTAGAAATTGTACCTTTTCTCAACTTTTTTTTAATTATTGCTTAGATGTGTAGACGAGCTCACAGCCCACCTGGTTATTAAGTGGTTACTGGAGCCCGTAGACACCTACAACGTTAATGCGCCACCCACCTTGAAATATAAGTTCTAAGGTCTCAGTATAGTTACAACGGCTGCCCGACCCTTCAAACCGAAATGCATTACTGATTCACGGCAGAAATAGGCGGGGTGGTGGTACCTAGCCGTGCGGACTCACAAGAGGTCCTAACATCAGTAAAAATTTCTATAATATGCCCAAGGCTTTGACAGTTGGAAGCATCTGTAGTGAGGTAATAAACCTTTCCTCTATCTTTTAAATCTTTATATTAAATTATGTAATATTTGTATCGGCTGGGCAGATATTTGCTCGACACTATGCATTTTAAGCATATAATTTATAATCTAGAGCTAAATAAGGGAGCCGTAGACCAGAGTTCATAGGACATGGAAGTCGTTGATAGAACGTGTTAGGTATGTACATATATATTTTCTGTACAAGTGCAAGTTCACACGCTCGATGAAAGATTTTCCCTTAGTAGCTTCCTCGAAGCCCGTTCCTTCACGTCAAGGATGTCACTTTTATCTGAAGCGCTAAAGAAACGCTCCTAAGCGGTAAAATCTTTCAATCAGTTTCTTTATAAAGATAATTGGTAGCATCCTTACCTCATATGCTCCGTCTCTGATACTAATAACACAGAAATTTTAAAGAAGAAAAGAAACCTAGGCACAATTAAGTTAAGTTTGTTGCTTTTTTTAAATAAAAATAAAAATGAATTTTGCCACGTCACAAGTCTCAATGAATTGCTAATAGAATATCTCAGCTTAACGTTTTATTTATTTATTTAGTACAATTTCCACAGTCGACTCGGGAATGTGCGTTCAATTAGCGGCTGAAACAGACCAGGGTAATTACAATAATAACCCGGGTCAGTGTACTCGTTACGAGTACAAAATAGGCACGACGCAGTTAGCGAAAATAATGTTGATGTAAAATGACTCTCGGAGTGCCTATAAATACACGCTGCATAGAAATGTACTGTGTATATTGATATATGCATTAATAACGTAGAAGTCAATGTAATTTAACATTGACTTCTTTGACTTTGAGTTGGCAATGAAAAAAGATTTTGTTTTAAATAAAAATTCACAGTAAAATACACGAAAGACAAACATTTATCAACATACAAGCAATACCAATTTGAATAAGTTTTTCTTTGCTTAGTCGTACATCAAAAGTCTATATCATTGCCTGTGCTGGTTGTTCAATAAAAGGCATAACGATCATCCTGTTTAATTGAACGAACAGATATCGGGCAACAACTTAACGTGTTGAGACGACGTTGACTGTGAGGTCGATCTCAGACTGTGTTATTCTTATGAATTAACAACGCACACAACTTGACCAAACTGTTTTGGTGATACAATAATAACGGCACTGGGCTAAAACAAGAAGAAACTAAAATATTTCCTTCAAATTATTGGCCGGATCACAACATTTTTATAACTCCTCATTCCACCATAAAATCAGGTATAATAATATAGAGAAATTAAAAGTGTTTTTACGAGTCATAAAGGCGTTTACGATCGGAGCGTGGATTCGGGTCGGAATTATTGTTGTATGAATACTTTTATTGCTCTGGTAGGCAGGCGGGCACACCGCCGACCTGATGCAGTCTGGGGACTACACGGGTCGCTATCTACCCAGGTCAACTTACCCAGCCCAGACAAAATTTAAAAAAATTTCAATATCCGACAATATCACATGCATCAGGTGGGCCGTATGCTCGTCTGCCTACAGGGGTAATAAAATAGTACACTGTGCACCAAGGGATAAAATTTTGGAGATTTCCTCCCGCGTGTAAAATTGGCGTGGCAAACACGCTGGAGGAAATGTCCAACTTTTCTCCCGCGATGCACATACAATTTTTTCTCCTATCAGGCCGAAAGTTCGTGGAGTACCGAGCCGGGGTCCAGGGGCGCAGCCCTGGCCGGGGGTAGGGGGGCGCAGCCCCCCTGTACTCTTAAAAAAACAATTTAACTGTTTTTTAATTTTTAAATTAACTACTAATAATCGAATGAGAGCTGTCTGATGAACTCATCTTTGTTGTAACTTCACTATTAAATTTTATTGCCTTTTGTTTATTTCACTTTTACACTAAACACAATATTGCAAATTACCCGAGCACAACAATGGCGGAGAATTTTAGGTGCGTGAGAGCAGACGTAGACACTAACGCGCATGCGCACTTATGCCCAGGGAGAAAAAGTTACACTTTCTTCCCTGTACAGCGGGAGGAAAACCGAACTTTCGGCGTAGGTAGGAGAAAAAATAATAATTAGGTCTCATAATTAAAGTTAGTTCAATCAACGACTTCTTTCCATTTTAAATGTGCTTGCAAAAGTGAACATGACAACATGTATCTCATTTTCAGTTGTATCGCCGTACACTTTGGAACTGACGTTCTGATCGAATTTTCATTTATATATCTACTGCATAACTGTGAACGTGCGTATGACTCACCTGGTGCTAAGTTGTTAGGAGCACGTAGACGACACAACGTCACTCATGCTTAGACGTACGGTCGGAGTCTCTCACCGCTGTGCACTTCGCTGCAGAAATAGTCAATTAGGCACGCTCTACTGGCAGTAAAATCACTCACGGTGAATATGAGTATTTTTTATTTTTTTATTGCCCTTGTAGGCAGACGAGCATACGGCCCACCTGATGGTGGGTGGTTACCGTCGCCCATGGACTTCAGCAATGCCAGGGGCAGAGCCAAGCCGCTGCCTACCGCTAAGTTAAGAGTATCTATCGTTAGTACATAAATGTCAACGTCAGAAGATATTGCAGGCTTGTGGAGGACTCTGAGTTCATCTACTGGTCCAAGGTAAATAATTAACTAGCGGTAACGTTTCAGCGCCTCCGGCTGGTGCGAGAGAGGAAGCGTGTGGCGCTGATCCTCCTGCTACTGGCCGTCCTGTTCGCGCTGTGCTGGCTCCCGTACAACATCCTGCAGCTCCTCGTCGACGTGAACGCCGTGCAGGTGGACTCGGTCTCGCTGGTGCTGCCCTACACTCTGCTGCTGGGTGAGACCCTGCTCGCCCCCACTCGCCCCCATTCGCTCCCACTCGGCCCCCACTCACCCTCCACTCGCCCCCACTCGCTCCCACTCGCCGCCACTCACCCCCACTCGCACCCCACTCGCCCCCACACACAATAGTACAGTGTTATACAAGAATATATTACAGTAACTAGAAATTAATTTGTGATTTTATAAAATAATCCATTAGTACTTATGGCACAAAAATAGTGATTGATTCAATGAACTAGGTTCTCCAAGAACCACGCTAACAACTTTTCGGATTGTTTTCGTCGTGGCCTAAAAGATAAGGCGTCCGGTGCATTCGTGTTGAGCGATGCATCGGTTTTCGAATCCCAGGCGGGTACCAATTTATCTATTGATGTTCACGATTGACTTCCACGGTGAAGGAATAACATCATGTAATAAAAATCAAACCCGCAAAATTATAAATTGCATAATTACTGGTAGTAGGACCTCTTGTGAGTCCGCGCGGTTAGGTACCACCACCCTGCCTATCTCTGCCGTGAAGCAGTAATGCGTTTCGGTTTGAAGGGTGGGACAGCCGTTGTAACTATACTCAGACCTTAGAAATTATATCTCAAGGTGGGTGGCGCATTTACGTCGTAGATGTCTATGGGCTCCAGTAACCACTTAACACCAGGTGGGTTGTGAGCTCGTCCACCCATCTAAGCAATAAAAAAAAATTAAAATACAGTATGTTTTCTTTGTTTCTAGTACCGTTTATTGGTTCATTAAGTTTAAGAAACTCCTTTATTCTGAAAAGCAACTTTCTCACGTTACAATTTCTATCAGCTTCAGTAGCTCCCCTCCGGTCGGACTGTCAGCTTCTTGTCCATTTGTCATATGTGGACATGTCAATAAGTTAAAAATATCTAAAACTAGCCGTACTCGCCCGCTTCGCTGGGAATTAAAAAATAACATTATTATTTATTGTCATTATTATTAGGGAGTCCAATACTTATAAAAATATTAGCCTATCCATTAAGTACATGTATTTTCTACATGGATTCCAAGTTTCAAGTCGATCGGATGCATGGTTCAGTAGTCATAACGGAACATCCGTAAACACCACTGTAGATTTATATATTAGTATAGATGCCATTCTCAATCCCCCACATATTATACAAGCCGCATGTTCCCCCCGCTGACAACACGCACTCGTGGTTAACATAACAAGATACCCGCGTAATATTATTATGCAGATGAGATGAAGACAAGGAGCCATTCATTGAAATGGGTCTGTGTACTGATTAGCTAACAGGACTCCGGGCTTGTTCCGGAATGAAGTTTGATGTATCAATCTCATGGAAAATAGTTGATTGTCCAATTAGGTTTGGTCAGTACGCAGTGCAGATGAAGGCAATCTAAGTGAACACACGGTTTTTATTCATCCAAATTAACGCTACAAAATGAAAAAATATATTGAGTTAAGACCGATTAAGACGTTTAAGATGTTCAGAACCTACATATACCTACATAGGTTTAAGAAAACTATTAAAAAACATCTGTGCAATACAGCTTACTATAAAGTCAATGATTATCTAGAAGATTGCACAAAGTGGGAATGAGTTGCTCGCTCCGGGCATTTCAATATTGTAGTAATTGTTACGTTATAATAATCATTGTATTTTTTTTTATATTTAAAAAAAATCTACTATCAAAAAAAAAGAAAAAAAAAACATGCCCGCTGAGTTTCTTGCCAATTCTTCTCAGGACGGAGGCTAGTTCTTGTGAATTGGCGGTAGTTCTTTTGACGTTCAACAAGTATGTACTTTCATTTATGTTGAATAAAATTTTTTTGATTTGATTTGATTTAATAAACTATATTTACCCAACTAGTATTGTATTATTTTTCTAGAAATAGGTCACAGAACTTATTGACACTTTACATAACTAGAACATGCCTAAAATCTGTAACGTCATGAAATGTATGATGTAACAAACCTACGCTAGTTAAAATACACTAAGTTTCAAATTGATTTTGTGTATTGCCTTGAAACATCAATTTACAAGTGGTACGTTTAAAAATGCATCTTTCAAGATCATGAAATCACAACGTGAAGTACCTACGTAATTCCTGCTGATTACTACATTTTTCTTTAATCTCTATACTTTTTTTTTCTCTACTATATGAATTATCGATTAAAATAGCTCATACGCCGATCGATCCATGGTTGCGTAATAATGGCATCAAGCGAAAGTCGAGGCGTTCTTTTTGACGAAAAACCTTTTTTTTTTTTTTTTTTTTTATTGCCTTTGTAGGCAGACGAGCATACGGCCCACCTGATGGTAAGTGGTCACCGTCGCTCATGGACGTCAGCAATGCCAGGGGCAGAGCCAAGCCGCTGCCTACCATAAATAACTCTCCGCAAGCCTCGTTTGAAGAAGGACATGTCATAGCGCTCGGAAAACACCGTGGAGGGGAGTTCATTCCAAAGCCGGATGGTACGTGGCAAAAAAGATCTTTGGAAACGCACTGTCGATGAACGCAGCGGTTCCAGATAATATGGATGAACTCTGCTCCGATGGCGGGAGGTGCGATGATAAAAAGGAGATGAGGGAATCATCTCGAATAATTCCTCAGAGCATTCCCCATGGACCATGCGGTATAAAACACAGAGAGAACCGAAGTCCCTCCGTAGACCCAGAGGTTCCAAGCGATCCGCGAGAGCAGGACTATCGACCATCCGAACAGCCCGTTTCTGTATGGAGTCAAATGGAAGTAGCTGGTATTTGGGAGCCCCGGCCCAGAGGTGAGAGCAGTACTCCACGCGAGGTCGGACCTGCGCTTTATAAAGCGCAAGTCTCTGTCCAGGCGTGAAATACCGCTTCGCTCTGTTGAGAACTCCCAACATTTTAGAGGCCAATTTGGCTTTACCTTCCAAATGACTCCGAAACTGGACATCGCTCAATCTCGACCTAAGCAATCTAATTGTTTTTTTTTTGTTATTGCTTAGATGGGTGGACGAGCTCACAGCCCACCTGGTGTTGAGCGGTTACTGGAGCCCATAGACATCTACAACGTAAATAATGCGCCACCCAACCCTTCAAACCGAAACGCATTACTGCTTCACGGCAGAAATAGGCGGGGTGGTGGTACCTACCCGCGCGGACTCGCAAGAGATCCTATTATCAGTAATTACGCAAATTATAATTTTGCGGGTTTGATTTTTATTACACGATGTGGAGTAATATTTTCCCTCTGTTAATCGGTTGTACTGAGCACGGAGTCCGTCAGTGCGACCGCTCCGCCTCACTGCACCGCCCGGCACACTCCCAGTTGGAACATCTTTCCAAATAAATAATTTATATTGCAGTCCTTCAGCGAATTAAATTTTGAGTTACTCATTTGACTAATGCATCCTTTGATTCTTAAATCTACTTGATGTCAATTTTGTTTCACTAAATTCATGTATAATAAACTGAATTTTGTGAAATTCGAAACAAATTTACGATAACGGTCGTGAGATAAATTAGTATAGGTGATTTTATTCCTGTCAAAGGCGATGTTTTTTTTTTTACCTATACTGATAGCCGTGAGAGGCTATATCAACTTTATCCTAGCGTATAGGTGAGCTCTCGGGGCTCAAACCGGAGTGTTGCTAACACTGGCCCTAGCAAGAGCCGTGCTTCGCAGAATCTACCACCGGATCGGAAACGCGACCCATTGAGAAGATCCGGTGAGAAACTCAGTGAAACTCAGTCTATGGGTTAATTTACTCGCCGAGCCCTTCGTCGTAAGCGACGGGTTCGGCAAAGATGGTTACCGGGAAGGCAATCAATTATTACTTCAAGACTGAAGAAGCACTTTCCATATTGAAAGCTGAAAATAGGACTCTTGTTTCGAATTTCACTACATCAAGATGAAAATAGTTTTGAAATACTTTGCCTTCTTTATTTTGCAGTTAATTAAATTTAACTACCATGATACCTTTCTCATATTTTTAGCTATATAACGTTTTGTCAATTACTTATGTCGTCGGACATAAAGGCTAATTTCCAACAACGTCTAGGGGTTGAGCAAATAAACTGTTAATATGTTTCTCATTATGCAGGCAATATATTGTTCTTCTTCGAGCCTTTCTTCAAATCTAAGAGCAGCTCTCCTTTTAGTGGGTGCCAAATAATATGTTACGGATAGTCGTCGAGTCCGGGTTATATTTTAGAAGATATGTGGAAGGATTTTTAAATATCTAATATTTTTATTAATTGGGGTCTGCGCACTTTTTATCCCTAACGAGTTTGGAAATCGCTCATCCGAATTTCTCATGGTACGCCCATACCATTACAGGAACATTCCTGTAAGTTTAATAAGAAGGGAATAATCCGGATAAGAATTAGAAATATGCATGATGGTATGTGGTTGCCGTCGTGTATCGATATTGACATTGTCCGGACACGTATTACCACGTTTTACTCAATTTGTCATTCTGTTTATAATTTAGACATTTATAAATCATTTTAGAAAAATAACAAAAGTATATTGACACTATGACACTATGAAATCGTTAAATTTTTAACACATACATTTTTTTTTTTTTTTTCTTTAACATATTGTTGGTTAACTGGTCCCACGTTAACTGGTCCCGTGGTAAGTTCGTAAAGAACTTGTGTTACAGGTACCAGATAACGGATATAAATGTAATATTTTTATTATACACATACATATATTTAATATACATCCATAACCCTGGAAAAGACATATTTATATTTATCATACAAATATCTTCCCTTGGCGGGATTCGAACCCGCGACCCCCTTGTGTAGTGATCATGTCACTTACCACTACACCAGACGGCCGTATATGTAAATATATTAAGGTTATTAAGCTTTTAAATCAAAAGTTTAGATTTAAAGTAATTCGTGATAAAACAAACTGAAAGAAATATGCATATAGTGAGTGCAAAACTCTTAGAAACGGTCATTTGAAAGAAAGTGCACCTTTGTGCAATATCGTGATTTTAATAAAAATTCATAGGGGTAATATTTACAAATTTCAATATTCAGGTGTACTTCTGTTTGGAGATTTATAATACTGTGAAATTCTTTCAGCTTCTAAAATATTGGTATAGAAACTAAAAGCAAAGTAGCCGAACCCTCTTCATGCCACTCACATTGACAATACTTTCAACATCAGAAACATAAAGGCAAATTTGGTTTTTGCAAAAACAATCTTTGTGCGGATTCGTAATATGTAGTTCTTTGACATTTTCTTGAAGCCTGTTTGTAATATTTAGGTCAACCGCTTACAAAAGTATTAGCTTACTAGCGGCCCGCTCCGGCTCCGCTCGGGTCTTTGACAAATATTTCAACGATATTTGCGGCATAACTATAATAGTTAGACATATGTTGTAGCGACACTTTTTGTAAATAATGATGTGTTCTACAAAGTCGTATTACATTATTTTGTTCTATCATCAATAGTTTTCGCAGGGCACGCGATGTAAAGAGTTTTAGGAATTTTTTTATTTACACCTTTGGTTACATTATTGGAGTTTTAGTAAGGAACCCAAATTTTTTTCAAAAAAGATTTATAGCCTATGCCACTCGGGAATAGTGTACCTTCCAAACAGTGAAAGAATTTTTCAAATTGGTTCAGCAGTTTCGGAGCCTATTCAATAGAAACAAATAAACCATTCCTCTTTATAATATTAGTAATAGACAAACAAAGGGTGGCTCAGTTTTGAAATGTCCTAACTGCGCACATCGGAACTGACGCCTCTAATGTCTCCCGATTTGATAATCAGAAACCTATTTACGTTTTCCAGGGCACGCGAATTCGGCAATCAATCCGATAGTGTACTGCCTAATGACGCGCAACTTCAGGCGTTCCCTGCGCAAGCTGATTTGTCACGATCCTGGTAACATAAACTCTAATACTCATTTCCATGTGAGTTCACACACGTTCAGTCGTTTATCACTAACGAGTTACTGGAACTCTCCACTAACACTAATTGTATTAACGTGTTTTGCAGCCAATGTTTCGAAGGCTAGAGAAGGGTAAGGGAATGAGAGCAGTGAGGCTGAAAATTGAACTAGAGCCCTTTGACTTAGAGAGGTATATATAACCTAGTCATCGAGAAGTGGCTGGTTGTCGGCGGCTCAGAACATAATATCTTAGAGATCATGCCTCTTTTAACATTAAAAAAAAGATGTGTGGTGTCGTGGAACACCGGATAGGAACGAAGTTCCTTATTATAAAAATATTAATTTTAAGTTCTATTCGAGGCAAAAAGAAAATAATTATTCGGATATACGTTTTTTATAATGAATTTGTTATTGATAAAAATAAAAAATAAACTACTTTACAAAATTATCAACTTTATTTTATTCACGGTGATTTATAAAAAAGCAAAATAATAATAATATACAAAGAAACAGCTATTTATATGAATAATAATAATAACCGTCATCACGTAGACTATATATTAGACATTGTATTATATAGCCATCACGTTTTATAACTGACGTCTAACAAAATGAAACTCGTTTCAGTGATCTTTAACAAGCACAGAAACTATTTTTTATTGCCCTTGTAGGCAGACGAGTATACGGCCCATCTGATGGTGAGTGGTTACCGTCGTCCATGGACTTCAGCAATGCCAGCGGCAGAGCCAAGCCACTGCCTACCGCTAACTAGAAAGAACTCAATAGAAGCAAATTGAACATTTTGTCCCCGATGCGAACGTTTTCGTATGTTCCCTAAGATCGTCGACTTCTGGTTGCAGATGCAAGGATTACGTCAAAAGTCCAACACGTCTAGCGGCCGCACTTGCACCACGGTCACCTTCCGCAGCCACTCGCAGCCGGGTTCCAGCCGCCCGTCCGGTGCGCGGGGTCCACACGCGGGGGCACCGTGGGGGTCGCACGCGGGGCCTGCGGGGGGATCGTGGGGGGCACACGCGGGGGACGCGCGAGGCGTACGCGCCGTCAAGCCACAGTTTATTTAAAACATCGCATCGTTTATTCTTAAGTTGACAGCGTAGCAAGAATTCATATTTCGACCGGTGTTTATCTATAGCTCCAACGTAATAGAAAATTTTCTATATTTTATAACACCAATAACTCTTGTCTTTAAGTTAATTGAAATCTCGCTTTTTGGAGATGTTGGCATTTTAGATCAAGGGACGTAAAATTCTATAGTCTTAGGAGATTGTCCATTTTATCTGGAAGGTTTCTTGACAATTAACTAAATTATCTGGAATAGTTAAACGTGAAGGCGGCACAATGTATGCTGTGGTATTTATGGGTTCCGGCTACAGCGGAACATCCGCGAGCCTTGAATCTACAAGAACAGTGTCCGTGGCCATCACTACATCAAATTGATCAGTTTAAAGTTTGAACTGGACAAAAGATTAGTACCAAAGTAAAGGAATAAGTGAAAATAAACAATTTATTACTTTTTGAAAGTACAGTTCTTTTTTCTCTGATACGTGCGTTATGTTTTATTCTGGGCGTCTAACTGCGTGTGTATCTACGCATGAACCTGAAAAAAACTAACAAAAAACTCACTTTTACATCTATATTACGGGTTAAATGGTGGAAAAAGAAACAAATAATAAAACAATACATCTAGTTTTTTTAATTGGGATACAAATGTAGGTATGAAATGTTTCTCTTTAAACGAGATTTAGAAATTCTCGAGCGAGTATATATGTATTGGCTATGGGTCCTATTGCGACAAGGCCAGCCCTGGGCGAGAGCACTTGTAGTCCGAAATCGAATATAATTTTATTCAAATTAGCGAAACTTTTATTACATCGTCTCAAACTTTTTCGTCTGTGTGTCGCATGTCGCGGGACGGTCGGCCGCGGAGTCGGGATAAAGTGAAAGACGCTCGTCAGAGCAGCCAAGGCCAATATGGCGGCGCCTATAGTCCGATTTTGAGTGCTTGATTTTATTATTTAACTTATTTCGTCTGCATATTAAATTAAGATTAATGATTATTATACCCTTAATGGAATATTATTCCAAAAATATTTAGTTAAATGTCTATAATGTGAAAAAAAGTTTCACTTCTATCGTGGTTTCACAAAACCACACAATCCTTTTAAATTAAACTTAAAAAATATTGTCTAATCAAGCACGAACTTCTCCTGGGTATCCGCAGACGACTCACCCAACGTGGTCTCTATTGTCGTCAGTGCAAAGGACACCAATCTGGCTGCGGTCAGCACATTGAGACGGATATGTTAGAATAGTCTGTACATGTAGGGTTGAAGTGCTCATGTGTGCTCGCGTGTAAGTCGACAGCTCTACCCATTGGAACAGAATTACCTGGTGCCAAGCCACTTCAAGCCAAGGTGTGAGGTGGGAGTGCCATCACATGGACCCCACCTTCGGCCACCTGGCGGAGTGGTCGCGGGCTCAGGGCCAGTACGAGATTGTATTTTGATAGGAATAGCATGACTAAATCTACATATTTAAGTAAGGAATTGTAATTGGAAAGTAATTTGGTCTAAAATAGTTGTAAATGTATTCAAATTTTAAAATTAATAAGGTGCAGCTTTTTTGGATATATAAAGGGGAATGCCCACTCTCCATAGTGTGCTAGGCCCAAGGTGGACATCAAATATTACTATAAAAATGGACTGATTCAAATTCTTAAATGTATTAGATATCTAAAAAATATATTGAAATTGACGCCACTATTATAAAAAATATAATAAAAATAAAAACTCGTTTTGAAGTTAATTTTCTATATACTTCAAGAACTTTTCTTTTTTTAATGTTTAAGATGTTCCTAATGTATTTTTATCCAATTGTAGTTATTAAGGTATAAAAAACACACATACTTCTTTAAATATCTATATTTTCTTCATCTTCATACACAATTAGTAAATCATCTAAAAATAGCACAGGAGAGCATATACACGGTTTTAAATATCGGTCAGGTTAAAACCACAATTCACACAATGTTTTTCAGTCGGAGTATGATACGTTATTGATAAAAGCAACATAAATCGAAGAAAAATCAAAACACATCAATTTTGAATGCAAGCACAAGCAGCGAGCGAAGTGTCAGTCAGTCAGATTAAAATCAGTGTTGTCAGTATAAAGAAAAATAATTTCATGAAATTCATATATCGATCATTTTTTTAAATAACCTTAATTGATTTATTTCTTAATCTTTTTTTACGAGTACACATTATTTTTTATGTTTTTATTTTAGTTGTACATATTTAAATAACAATACAAGTTAAGTTTTTTTTATTGTATAGATGGGTGGACGATCTCACAGCCACCCTGATGTTAAATGGTTACTGGAGCCCACAAACATATACAACGTAAATGCGCCACCCACCTTGAGATATAAGTTCTAAGGTCTCAGTAACAAGTTAAAGTCCAATGGGTGTCTTTGATGTTATTTTATGTGCTTATAATCGATTAAAATCGATTGATTAATGATAATACTTAAAATGATTTATTTATATGTTTTTATTATATACTTAAAAAGTTTACTTAATACGTAAAAGGTTTTGATGCTGGCAATATTTTTCCCGCAAAAATAAAAATCTTGTTTTTTTCAACAGATTTACTTTTTTTAAACTACTTATTGTAAACTGTAGTGGCGCTTATTTGGAAGACAGTAAATGCATATTTATTTATGACAAAATTAATGCACTAAGTATTTTTTCTCTACTCTATTGTCCGCTTTGGGCCTGAAATGGGCATTCCCCTTTGATGCGTTTTTTATTTTTATTGCTTAAATGTGTGGACGAGCTCACAGCCCACCTGGTTGTTAAGTGGTTACTGGATCCCGTGGACATCTACAACGTAAATGCGCCACCCACCTTGAGATATAAGTTCTAAGGTCTCACTATAGTTACAACGGCTGCGCCACCCTTCAAACCTAAACGCATTACTGCTTCACGGTAGAAATAGACAGGGCGGTGGTACTTACCCGCGCGAACTCACAAGAGGTCCTACCACCTGTAAAAAATTCTATAATATACCCAAGGTTTCGACAATTGGAAGCATCTGTCGCTCTATGCGTCCCTTACCCGGGGGTCGGGGGGTCAGTGGGTCAGGGGGTCAAGCCTAGTTGGACGAGCCGTGAGCACCGACTTAGCCCCCCGTATTGTGTATCACTATCATCAACTGTATCTTTATATATATAATGCCGTTGAAGTATAACTTCTAAATTGTTAAGAACAATCTCTAGAATTTCCCTTTATGTTGTAAATATTGTTATAATTTAATTCTAATTAAACATGTATCAAATTTATTCTAGTCAATAAAGTAATTTATTACTTAGCAATCGGGTCTTTATTTCTTCTGCTGAATTAAACTTTTATGTAATTTCTTTGTTTATTAAAATACATATGGTGTACACATGGTACGCATTAAATTAAAATATGCCAAAGTAGATATAGTTACATTCTTAAAAGAAGACACCACATTAGAAATGTGTAGAACATAAAGTTAAAAATCGCGTATCACTTTTGAGGATGCACTTGAAATACCTAATGATAATTTTGTAGTCTTTTATTTAAAATTACGATCTTCTCTGAACATAAGCTTCTATAATGCTCTTCATGAAGCTAAGGATCGCAGTAGATGGAGGGAAATCGTATGGGAGAAACTGATGCAGCGGGGGAGTCACGAACCTCAGTAATCAGGAAAACGACATGAGGCGGAGGAGGATTTAAAATTAATTCAAACCTACAAATCTTAAATTACTGCATTAAATTAAGCATTACTACTTTCACGGCAGAAATAAGCGGGGTGGTGGTACCTAACCGTGTGGAGCTCCTACCACCAGTAAACTATGTATGAACTATTCAATGATAATCTCGATCCTCAGACAGAAAAGCCGTTCGCAAAAGGTACTATTAGCTTCTTATCCTATCGAACTCACAGTAATGTAACTTCAAAATAATGTTCAAGCTAATTAACAATTATTAATCACAAATTTTCAATTGCGATTCCGATCCGGTAGTAGATTCATTCGCGAAGCAGCTGCCCTTGAGTTGTTAGGTGTCCTTCGGATGCGCTCGGGCAGCTGTTAGCAAATTTCACCCCTCCTGGTTGAGCCTTTGCTTGCTCATCTGCCCTTTTGAAACTGGAGAGGGCTCTGAGCCACAAGTAATCCCTCAAACATAAAAAAACAGTCATTTTCAATATTTCAGTGGCTACAGCAACCCATAGACATCACCACGCTAATGTCTCCACGCACCTTGAGAAAGAAGGTTGTATTTGCAGAAGTATTTTACTGTTCTCATGATATTAAATAATACATTACAAATTTCAATTTCTCTGTGCCAATGAATTTAAATACAATCTGCGAGCGGATGTGAATAATCTTAATTATTATCATTTATCACTTTAAAAAAGTTATAAATAATATCAATTGTATACCTATTTATTTTATGCACAAAATTGTGTATTGATCAATGTTTGTTAAAATACCGGTTAAAATTAATGTTCAAAAGCGCCATCTAACGGTCAACATATTAACTAGATGCATTTCAATAACAATTACAGTCATTTTCTTGGAAACAATTATTAATTAGGTATGTTCACTTCCAGAAAATGTATAACTGCTTTTCTTTTAATTCACAGTATCTAATTGTCATTTTTAGTCACGCATAATTTCAATTTGATTGATTTCATTAAGTCTGTTTGTAGTAGTATCACATTCGTACCAAAAGATGGTGCTAGTGCTTTTAAGCCGTTTGTTACTTTATATTAAATCGTCTAGCTGAAACTTTTTTTTTAAATAAAAATAACCTTTAAACGTAATAGTTAAACGACAATCAAAATTATTAATTCTACTTACTATGTTATAATTAAGTTTACATTTACTTTCTATTATTAGAGTACATATTATTATTATTATATAGTTGACCTTTTCCTTGTTAATGTAAATTTTTAGATGTTAAGAATGTGAATGCTCTCTACAAACAACAATACTGCTAAACTAGCTGCCGAAGTTTTTTGATCCAAATTCTCAACAAAAATAGGATTGTGTTCACATACAAAATGGCAACAAACTATCGAACAAATTGGCACATATATTTTTTTATTACACGAATGTGTGGACGAGCTCACAACCCACCTGGTGTTAAATGGTTACTGGAGTCCATAGTGGTCACTATTTATTCATCTGTGCTCATAGACATCTACAAATTACGCAAATTACGTAATTACGCAAATTATAATTTTGCGGGTTTCATTTTTATTACACGATGTTATTCCTTCACCATGCAAGTCAATCGTGAACATTTGTTGAGTACGTATTTCATTAGAAAAATTGGTACCCGCCTGCGGGATTCGAACACCGGTGCATCGCTTCAACACGAATGCACCGGACGTCTTATCCGTTAGGCCACGACGATATCGCGAAGGCGTTCGACAAAGTTTGGCTCAACGGTTTGATATACAAACTGTACAACATGGGAGTGCCAGACAGACTCGTGCTCATCATACGAAAATTCTTGTCAAACCGTTCGTTTTGATATCGAGTAGAGGGAACTCGCTATCGTCCCCGTCAACTGACTGCCGGAGTCCCGCAAGGCTCCGCGCTCTCCCCGTTATTATTTAGTTTGGATATCAATGATAATTACCCCGGTCTCCGGAGACCCATCTAGCGCTCTTCGCCGATGACACGGCTATCTACTACTCGTGTAGGAAGAAGTCGCTTTTGCATCGGCGACTCCAGATCGCAGTAACCACCATGGGACAGTGGTTCCGGAAGTGGCGCATTGACATCAACCCCACGAAAAGCACAGCGATGCTCTTCAATAGGGGTCGCCCTCCGAATACCACTTCGAGCATCCAACTCCCTAATAGGCGCATTAACACTTCCGCCGTTAGCCCCATCCCTCTCTTTGGCCAGCCCATACCGTGGGCCTCGAAGGTCAAATACCTAGGCGTCACCCTTGACAGAGGGATGACATTCCGTCCCCATCTCAAAACGGTACGCGACCGTGCTGCCTTCATATTAGGACGTCTCTACCCTATGCTTTGCAAGCGAAGCAAATTGTCCCCTAGAAATAAGGTGACACTCTACTAAACTTTCATACGCCCCGTCATGACGTATGCAAGCGTAGTGTTTCACTCACGCGGCCCGCACCAACTTGAAGCCCCTTCAGGTTATTCAATCCCGATTCTGCAGGATAGCCGTCGGAGCACCATAGTTCCTGAGGAATGTTGATCTCCATGATGATCTGGAGCTCGATTCTGTCAGTAAGTATCTACAGTCGGCATCATTGCGCCATTTCGAGAAGGCAGCACGACATGAGAACCCTCTTGTCGTGGCCGCTGGAAACTACATACCCGATCCTGTAGACCGAATGGTAAACAGTCGACGTCACCCAAAGCACATCATTACGGATCCTCCCGATCCATTAACGGTGCTTTTAGGCACCACAAGCACCGGTCACCATCCTCGTCGAACCCGTCGCTCGCGACGAAGGGCTTGACGAGTGAATTAACCCATGGACACAGCCTAGTGACTTTCTCGCCGGATCTTCTCAGTGGGTCGCGTTTCCGATCCGGTGGTAGATTCTGCGAAGCACTGCTCTTGCTAGGGTCAGTGTTAGCAACACTCCGGTTTGAGCCCCGTGAGCTCACCTACACACGTTAGTGTGAAGCTGAAATAGCCTCTCAAGGCATAGGTAGGAAAAAAAAAGAGGCAATGGAAAAACGAAACAACGGAAAAGAATATTAGATTTCACAGCGAGAATATAAAAACATAGATCTGTAATATGTTATGTTCGTATAAAATACAAAATACTTATTCCAAACGGTACACATAGCAGATATCGTCATAACGTGTCTGTGTCTGAGGGTGCCCCTTGGGTATGCCGATGTTACATGAGGCCCAGTCGCGTCACTCCCCAAAAGGTGGTCTATGGGTCGAGAGACACGGGGCCGAGTCGTACCACTTCTAGACACCGGTAGACAACCGGTGAACAGGAGACTCTGTGAGGAGGATCTCAGGGCGCCACCACTTACCGCTCTGGGAGACTTACACCAATAAAAGGAACCAATTATAAATAATAAAATTGTGTTTATTGAACACAGATATAAAACATTAAATGAGTTAATTTACAACAGTTCTTAGTGAGAGGTTAAGTTACAAAGTTGAAGGTGTGTCGCGTCGGTAGATACACCGAACACTCGAGAAAGTTTTAATATAATACAAATGAAACAATACGCTTCACCGGGATCACTTCCCAGCAACCGGGGTAACTGTCTGCGAGCGGGGCTGGAAATGTGGTCGTGTTCTATGTCTATTGAAGTCAAGCAGCCTTCCTTGGACCGACTTGCTAGAGCTCCCCGCTTCTGGCAGTGTCCATATAGAAAGGTGCTATGGGATCCCGAAGGTGAACAGAAGGTCGCGCTCCGCACCCTAACTGTAGTACATATTTTGTACCAGTTACAAGGACCTACGTGTTAAGACATAATTATGTTTTAAATTTGATTTCATTAAGGTTTGTGGACACAGTGTGGAGAATAATTCATAAACACCTACCCTGGTTTATCACACGACACCAAGGATTAATGTAACAAATTTTGGCAAATCGAAGAATATAATCACCTCGCAGCTCAAGAGATGTTACACGAAAGAGACTTGGACAAAGTGAACTTGTCCTTTTATATTATTAATGTGTTGTTTCTCGAAGATTCTGCATGCCAGTGATGTGCAAAGTTGTTGTCGAACAACATACAAAATCGCACAGTCACGACATGCAGTGTCGAGTATGCAAAGTTTAAAATTGGATTCTCCACACTGCGCCACGTACAAACGCTAGATGCCGTTAATTAAAAAAATAATGAAATTAAATTTTCTGGCGTTACAACTTATGAATAAAATAATTACTTTATCTTTAACGAAACGCTTATTAGAACACTCGAGGGAAATAAATATTGATTTGTTTCTTTCGGTCATAACGAAATTGAGAAATTCACGTTCCAAATTAAACATTTGAAGAGACACAATATCTAGATGTTTGATCAGCTATCCTTGTTTTACAACCACCAAGGAGTGAGATGGAATTAAATACGTCAATTTGCATTCCTATTTATTAAGTATTCGCTTTACAGCTTGGAACGTAGCGTATTTATTTACAACATCCTCTTGTTCTTATATAGTAAGTACATCTACCTTAGACATCTTATTGCTGATGGTGGCAAATAAGCTATTTGTTATTGTGAACTATGTCTATTTTTGCACAAATCTGACGCAGTATGTGCATCTAAGCTTCTAACTCTGAGTTTTTGTATTTATTTTTCTCTAATTGTGTCTTCTTCTTTTTCTTACTCGTATACTCCTGGCGGAGTGATCGTGGTTATGTATCGTCTTATTGCTTGGTTCATCTCTCTCTATTTGTGGCGGTGCGTGTATATTTAATAAGGGAACGCTTCTTAGATGATTTAATAAAGTCTATCCATCTTTAACGTGTCTTAACTGTGACTGTATTAAAATTTATAATCATATTCACTTAGAGTCCTAGACATAATCTGTTTGTGATTAGGGATTTTGGCTATATACGGCGCGTGCGATTCGTAATCTGAGAATCTATTTAAACAGGAAAACAATGTTTGTCCTGTACGCGTTTTAAAGCCATTAATCCAGCTGTGATAATATATTATATTACTTGGGACTGTTGTCATTGATATTCCAGGAAGGGTTCAAATCAACACATACAAAGTTTATATGATTTTCGATGGATATCCATCGGGTTTCATTCGTTTTTAATTAAACATATTTGGTATTCGGTCTCTAATTGCATTTTTGCTGTGTATGAACGACGATATGAGAGAGAGAGGAGTGAGTGTTGAGATGACGGCTGATAGAAGAGAATGGAAGAGAAAAGTTAGCTGTGCCGACCCCACCTAGTGGGATAAGGTGGAGAAAAAGAAGATGGTGTCTGATTGCATTTGATCGTGTCATAAATTAGCAGCATTTTCTACATATGCAATATCCCAATTTTGGGGTAGGTTAATGTAGTAATTTTAATTACAGAAACATCTAGATTACGCATACTTTTCTTGAAATATATATATATATATAATTACACAAAGATTTTAATCGTTATACGTGAGTGCTAGGAAAATTCCGACTTTATGTTAATGAGAGCCTGCGTGAAAATTTCTCAAAGCGTTTTCAGAGGTTGTTAACAAATTAAATCTTGTTTATTGCTTGATGAATTAATTTGAATATAATTGAAGATATTTACTTAAGAATTGAGATATGAAAAACAAAGTATTTTAATTGGACAGGCTCACGTCCCCCCTGGTGACAAATAGTTACCTTCGCCTATAGACATCAACAATCTACACGTCGCCATCCCAAGATACCGTACCACCAATTCTTAAAAGTTTACAAACATTAAAATATATACTGTCTGTCATGTACTACTTTTTATATACATAGTACTCTTTGTCTTGTCTCCTCTCTTGTCTACTCTTAGTGCTCTTTGTCTGGCTTTTATTATCTATACCTAGTCCAGCTATAAGGTCTGTTACAAATGAAAACGCAATTTTTTTTAAATGAAGTAAATTAATGTAATATTATTAAAATGTATATCTTTATTAAGGTCTCAATAAAAAAAAATCTATTCGAAATGGCCACCTTTGTTTTTTTTTCCTACCCTTTTTCCTATCTATGCTGATAGCTTTGAGAGGCTATTTCAGCTTCACCCTAACGTGTGAAGGTGAGCCCACGGGGTTCAAACCGGAGTGTTCCTAACACTGACCCTAGCAAGAGCACTGCCGCCCAGAATCTACCACCGGATCGGAAACACGACCCACTAAGAAGATCCGGCGAGAAACTCAGTGGGTTGTATCTATGGGTTAATTCGCTCGTCGAGCCCTTCGTTGCAAGCGACGGGTTCGACGAGGACGGTGACCGGTGCTTGTGGTGCCTAAAAGCACCGTTAATGGATCAGGAGGATACGTAATGACGTGTTAACCTTTGGCTTTTATACAGGCCTTTAATATGTTTGGCCACGAATCTATAGATTCACGCACTGTTTCCAAGGGAAATTTCGCCACTGCTTGCTGCAAACATTTTTTAAGAGATTTAATGTCGCCATTTAGAGCAGGCGATGTGCTCTAAAACTGCCCATGGTTTGAAGTCTAAAGGTTTGAGATATGGGCTAGATGAGGGCCAGTCTTCAGCTTTTATAAAGTCCAGAACGTTGGTTTCAAGTCAGGCTTGGGTAGTTCGTGCCTTATGACCAGGCGCAGAGAACTGCTGGAAAGTACACGGTACATTTTAAAAAAATGTATTGTTGGGAAGTTTCACAACATGATGCAAGACTGTATCTTGATACACTTTGTCTGAAGTTTTCACTCTTTTTTCACAAAAATGTAGTTTTGTGACTCCTTAATAAGACACGCCCCGCCAAACCGTCACTGACGGAGGATGATGACTACGTTGTACCTTTCCCACTACTTGATCAGCTTCTTAAGAACTGTGAGCATACAATTTATCATTTTGCTTATTGTAGTGTTCTTCAATCGTGAATTTTTTTTCATCGGTATAGAGGATATTTCTGTGCCTTTCACGTGCGTATCGCGACAGAAGGCGTTTTGATCGATCCACTCTCTTTTATTGTAAAGATTGATTCAGGGCATGTCCTGTATATCGTCGATAAGCACCAAGCTTCAGGTCTTATTTTATAATACGCGGCAGAGTCCTAGCGGGAATCTTCATTCCTCGCCATAAGATTTTTTGTTTCCTCATGGCGCTTCGACGAATTCTGGCTATAAGAGCATTAACGGCCTTTATAGTTTTAACAGCACGCGGCCGCCCCGATCCTTTCTGGTCTTCGACAGATGAAGTGTTGTTGTATCTGTTGATAGTACGATATACGAACATACGGCTGATACCAAGCTTTTGATGTGTCTGGAATATTACCATCGATTTTGTGCAAGGGGATCGCTGCAATCCTGTTTTCTTTAACACTTCATTCCATAATCTTGTAATTTGATAATGAACACGAAAAAATATGTGAAATGGCGCAAAATCGAAAAAGGTTTTTAAAATAATAGACCAATCCAAATTCAAAATAATTTAAAAATGGAAAAAGAAAAGTTTTTATGTAACAGTATCTGTGACCAAACTAGTTATATGTATACACATATACATAAACGTATATAACCGTGTATGTCATTCTCTGGTACATGAGTAACGGCACATGAAATTCTAATTTACGGTCGAATTTATATTTAAAAAAACAGTTGTCGCACCCTTATATGGCCAACGCTGGCCAAATCTTAAATAAAAAGGTAGTACGAGCAAGATTGCGAGCGGAGAGCTTGTTTTTAGTAAATACAACGGCAAATTGGATAGTCTAAAGTCCATATTTTCATCAAGATTCAATCACCAATTGATTTCATAATTACAGTCGACTCTGTGAAGCATTCCTAGATCAAAGAGAACAACATAATGAAAATACGCCCATTGGAATTCAACATCCCCCGCTACCTCCCTGAAACCATAGTCAGTGGCTCCACTAACAATTTCTAAGACAATAGAAAGGACCTCTCAAAAGCGTACCCCAAGCTCTGATGTGGTCCCGACGTTCCACCACCCACCACCGGATGCCATTAAATATTATTATTATCATCAATTTTTTACGGAACTTAATAAAGGAAGTCTTTTTTTTTGCTCTTAAAACGTAAACTAAAGCTCATTTTCTTTCGAAATCTGTCAAGTTTAATTTTACAACTCCCTGACCGTACGTAATAAGTCCTCATCAAATTAATCAATTCTGGCAGCGATAAAACACGGATGCCTCGCTCGCCTGTCGAATTCAACAGAAAAAAAAAAACGTGTTCATTTTTCAATTTATCATTTTCCGAGCAACGACACGTCGTCACGTCAAACTTTGGCGTGCCGTGAAAATCGTCGGTCATTGCCTGGAATTAGTTACGAAATTATTCACTTTTCAAATGTTTAACGTCTATAATCATAACTTTTACATATTTATTACAGTGTTAGAAATATTGTCAGAATCAGTGGTGCGGTAGTTAGCGCCGGGGATTGGTGCGCCGAGGGTCGTGGGTTCTGTTCCCGCATCGGGCAAACATTCGTTTAGCATTCAGAAGAAAAACCATTTAAAAAAGTTACAATTTAATCACTACAAAATTTCTAATTCTCAAACTCTAATTCAATATAGACACTGTATTAAATCACCAAACAACTAGATTAAAGAATAAACACTTTGGTATTCTCTTGGCTTTAAACACACATTTAAAGAGACTTGAAAACAATGACTCATGCAAATCATGTCCACGACTACCTTCCCCCTCACGGACCGACAAATGAATGAATGTTTCGTTTTTTTTCCTAATCAAGCTGATGGTCTAGCGAGACCATATCAGCGTCACCGTGTGAGTAGGTGGGCTCAAACCTGACGTTGTTGCTAACACGAACCCTAGCAAGAGTCGTGCTTCGCAGAATCTACCACCGGATCGGAAACGCGACCCACTGAGAAGATCCGGCGAGAAACTCAGTGGGCTAATGTTTCGGGCGAAGGCGTTGCTATTTCTAGACGCTGTACCCCTCTACATTATTTTTAAGATCGTGTTTCCTAAATATATAATAATACTATATAATATCAGTCTTTGGTTTTTATAATGCAGGGAACCCTAATTTGGTACCACAGGACCGTGAGTGACTTGTTCCCGGTATTTGTTTATTACTTATAATGTCATATTATTCAAATAAATATCATTGTTATTTGTTATTTTAAAACGTTTTTTTATTGCTTAGGCTGACCGAACCCACTTTTCACCAAGTATTAGCGGTTTCCGGAGTCAATAGATATTGCTATGTAATGCCGTGGCGCACCTTGAGACAACAGGACTATGTGTCATTTGGATTCCACCTTTTAAACTGGAATGTATTGTTGCTTGACTGATGAAATAGAAAAGGTGGCTTCACCTAACCCTGTTGGTTCGCAAGACTACCAGTGATATAATATTTTTATAACACGATGATATTTGTAAATAAAGTATTTGTTTTTAAATGTTATTTTTATTCCATTTTCGTGGAAGCCATTATATAGGTAGATAAATTAGCACCACTTTACATCAGCATTTTTTAACACTGCCATAATCGTATAGATAGAAACAAGTCGTACATACATCGGGCGTCTTTTCATTTGAGCCACGTAGACCTCAAATGACTTACCTACAACACAACAGTAAATAAACAGTGCTCATATTTAGTAACCAGTTAGAATTGTTATTTTGACGCTGATAAATCACAGCAACGTCACGAATGTGTTGTGTGCGAAATCATATTTTTCTTTTTTCTTAGGATGAAATCGCCGGGCTTCCGCCCTCCCTGGGGATGGAGGGCGGGGCATGTCGGAGTCGAACTGTCTAAAACCTCCTGCCACTCAACAACCCACGTCCGAACCTCGCATAAGACATCTACAACGTAAATGCGCCACTTGCCTTGAGATATGAGTTCTAAGGTCTCAGTACAGCGAAAACGCTGCAATGGCTGCCCCACCCTTCAAACCGAAACACATTACTGCTTCACGGCAGAAATAGGCGGGGAGGTGGTACCTACCCGTGCGGACTCAAAAGAGGTGCTACCACCAGTAATTACGCAAATTATAATTTTGCAGGTTTGGTTTTTATTACACGATGTTGTTCCTTTGCCGTGGAAGTCAATCGTAAACATTTGCTAAGTACGTATTTCACTAGAAAAATTGGTACCCGCCTTCGGAATTTGAATACTGTTGCATCGCTCGATACGAATGCACCGGACGTTTTATCCTTTCGGCGACGACGACGACTTGCTGGCTGACAATAACATTCAGGAATCATCATGCTGGCAATAATATTCAGGTCGTTATGTCCATGGGCTCCGATTACCATCAGGTCCGCCGAAAACCTAAATACATTTTAAAATGTCATTTTTTGGCCCAAGTTCATTTCTTTTACACTCTCTCTCTCTCTTTCCACCTATAGTTGAGCATTGCTGAACATAGGGCACTCCAATGGATCTCCAGTGCTGCCAGTCCGTTACCACTTCTATCCAATGTGACTCAGCGATTTTCTTTAACACGCCATCTGTCAAACGACAAAAAAATACTATTAACTAA
Source organism: Bombyx mandarina (assembly GCF_030267445.1). Lineage (NCBI taxonomy): Eukaryota > Metazoa > Arthropoda > Insecta > Lepidoptera > Bombycidae > Bombyx > Bombyx mandarina. The sequence continues at coordinate 836,107 of NC_143228.1, read as the reverse complement.
CAGTTTACAGATCCAAGAACGTATATATGTACATATAGAACAAAGTTATTTCATAACACATGTACAATACTGTCCAGTAAGGCAGGGCTGTAATCAGATCTCATTTAAAGTGGGATTTGAGTCTATTGAAGTCTGCTCAGCGAATAATTTTTTACTAAGACGCTTCCTTAGTCAACATTTACCATAGCATTGAATGTAATGAAGGCTATTTGTGAATCGACTAAAAAGCAGGAATATATTAATAGCAAGTTGTTTTCATAAAGATCAATATCTCTCTTCTTCAACCGGTGTCCATCCAATGCTGAGTGTAGGTCTCTTCGAATGCATCCCATTCTCTTCGGTCTCTTGCCTTTCTCATCCAGTCTCTACCAAGCACATTGACCAGGTCATCGGTCCACCTCGTTGGCTATCTGCCCACGTTACGACGTCCAGTACGAGGTCTCCACTCCAGTACTTTTGGTGCCCCACCGATTGTCACCGATTGTCCGTGTGACAGCATAAGAATAAAGAGTTAATAAAATATAGCAATTTGAGAAAATGTTGAAAATACAAAAATATATTTTGCAAAAATCATTACACTGAAATCAAAACGTCAAATAGCTGATATGTCACCAAACAGAGCACGAGAAGCTGATATAATAAAGTCAATAAGCGCCGTGATAGCACGTTCATAAATGGCTTGTGTATAATTAAATACTAATCGAAAGTTAGCTCAAATGTCATATACCAAACAATACTCAGTTTCTTTAAAAAAAACCTCACGATCCAGTACTAGGTTTGAATCTGCTATCAAATACTCAACGGAATAGACGACATTTCCAAAAGCATCGAAAACTGATTTTATATGTATACCTCAGTACGCCCACATTGAAAAACTATTATTTTTGTTCCCTACGTAATCCTCGGAAAATAGTGTGTGGGTTCTACTGAGTCACTATCACATTAACGCTGTTAGGTATATAAATAGACTGTCATGGTTCTTTCTATAACATTAGGTACATAGAAAGAGTGGTTAACTAAATAGCTTATGTTAGAATGCAGTGACGTAACTAATTATTTACTCTAATGCAAATAATGGAATTGCCCCTCTTTATCTATTTCGAAAATGGACGATAAGTCTGATTAAAAAAAAAAGAAATTTCAGAGCGCTCGTCTTCCCGCACTCACACATATTTGAATATGACAAAAAAAGCTTTTGAAGTTCACGAAACACTGAGTAGATACAATTTAATAACAGTGAAAAGATAAGCTTAACAAATGGAGTGCTCCTAAAAATAATTTATAAATCGCGTGCGCGGTAATTTAGGACACTTCTTTTTCAGATTGCTTTAAGTACAAATAAATTAAATAGTCTTCGAGATAAATCGTCGCAACTCAGCCCACTGAGTTTCTCGCCGGATCTTCTCAGTGGGTCGCGTTTCCGATCCGGTGGTAGATTCTGCGAAGCACTGCTCTTGCTAGGGCCAGTGTTAGCAATACTCCTGTTTGAGCCCCGTGAGCTCACCTACATGTTAGGGCGAAGTTGAAATAGCCTCTCAAGGCTATCAGGTAGGCTATCATAGGTAGGAAAATAAAAAGTCACAACATACGAAACAACGAGCACGAAGAAGAATTTAAATATTAGTTAAAGATATTAAAACAGCTCCCTTGTTGCTTGCCACTTCGACACGGAATACTGTAAAAATAAATATACCTTTTTTTGCTTCTAAAAAGGAATGTAAGGATTTATTGAACCTCTTTGAATACTAAGTAATGCATAATTCAATACCAACGCCGGCCTTGTGGGGAAATACACGTCTTTATTAAATTCTTTTCTAGAAAGGTCAGTTCCTTTGTAACGGTCTTAGGTGGTGAGGCTAAGTGGCCAAATGGAAAAATCGGAAGTCGTACAATTTTGTCATGACTCTCTATCGGCTTGTCTCAGCAATTTTAAGTAGCAATTTACCTATATATTGCAAATAGGACGTATTCTGAGCACGTACGCCTACGTATCATCGTTTCGTCCATTTATTATGTTTTCCGTAATTTAAAGTTTGCGATAGCGGCTATACAATCAAATAACACTTGGGTCCCACGTTTCAAGCTATTCAGATTGTCATTTCTATGGGTTAAAAAAAACACGTGTGGCACTCGGAGACTGCCGCGGTAAAGCAGGTATTGCATAGCATTTTTTATCAACTTATGCAATTATAAATCGACAATAATAATTTAATATTAAAACAACAATAAAATAAGGCCACGCTATATTTATAAACATTAACAAAAGCAAAACATTAACTGTGCCCTTCAGACTCATAACCTAGACCGCGCGAGGGAGAGATGGGCAGACTTTTCATGATGTGTATGCGGCAGTGCGACGTCACGCCGCGCGCTTATTCACAAATACTACACAAGCGCAACGTGTGAATGTGTTGAACGCGAGCTACATAGTAGGCGTAGTGGGGGTGTCAGGTTAGTTTCGTTACGGAGTTTCTTGATTCAGTCGCCGCGCTCAAAGCCCGCGATAAAATCTATGCAATAGCTTAACAATTTAAGTTCACACCTACAAGATTATAATATAAATACTCGAGAGTCACACATGACTACATATTTGGCTCATATTTACAATTACTTAGTAAGTAAGGTAAATAAATGGAGACTAATTTTTTTGTGTGGAAATACAAGATACCCCTTCGGAAATTTGTGAAATGAAAGCTTTTTTTATTTTCTTCGATGCTGATCGTAAAATATTTTCCTGATTAAATTCCAAGTCAGACCAACTGGTTCAATGTAATTTGAACTTTGATCCCAATCAGAGCTTATGCTGTGATGTGTATGTACTCCGACCACTTAGAATAAGCGTATAATTACGATTTTGCTGATGTTTATTAATGACAGATATGGTTGACCATCAAGGGCAACTTTGTTAGCATTCGAAGAAAATTTAAAAGAAAAGCACTGAATTTTCATGTCATTCAACTAATATTATAAACGCGAAAGTTTCTAAAAATGTCTGGATGTATATTATTAATATGTTTATTACTATTTCGCGCAAAAACTACTAGAGGAATTTTGATGAAATTTTACAACAATGTAGCTTACACATCAGATTAACACAGGATATAATTTAAAAAGGTATCGTGCGAATTATCCAAAATATAATGAGAAGTGTCAAGTAAGTAGGAAAATTTCTGCCATCTGGGTGTTATTCTGATGTGCGGTGAAAAAACCGTTAAAATTAGATGTTTTTATTGTTGGAAGTGCTTATCCTAAATAGTCCTACAGAAAAGTTTGCGACATCTATCTATTATGTAAGATGCAATAAAAAATGATAAGTTGTTTGTAACGCACATTTGGCAGTAACAAATTAATCCTCTAACGAAATATATAAATACTTTTACCGCATCTCTGTTAATTGAAGTAGATAGACTTTATTGAAATTATACTTCTTTAGGCGCGTTATGAAAAATTGATGAGAGTGAAATTTTACGATGCGCGCGCACCGTGACACAAAATTAACAGAAATGAAGTTGCCCACTAAATCGTTCATTACAATACGACCGACGTAACTTGGCGAGTCTGAATATAGCCGCAAGTGAACTTTCGCGCATGTACACTCGTAAAAAAAATATGCTACCAACAAAACAGAAATGGAACTTCTGTTAGTGGCGCATGTTGGCACGCACGCCGCCTCTGTTCACTGTGTATTTATATTTATAATATTTATCCACATGCTTTGAGTTTCTACATTTAAAACACGTGTTTTCATTTTGTTTTCATTATACAAGTGCGAATTTTATATGTGCGTCTAAATTATAATCAATACTAATTAATATTAGAAAATATTTGTGAAAAAACTGTGCTCATCAACCTTCCTAAGTGCTCCAAGTTTTTTACAGGTGTTAGGAACTCTTGTGAGTCCGCGCGGGTAGGTACTACCGCCCTGCCTATTTCAGCCGTGAAGCAGTGGTGCGTTTCGGTTTGAAGGGTGGGGCAGCCGTTGTAACTATACTGAGATCTTAGAACTTATATCTCAAGGTGGGTGGCGCATTTGTGTTGTGGATGTCCATGGGCTCCAGTAACCACTTAACACCAGGTGGGCTGTGAGCTCGTCCACCCATCTAAGCAATAAAAAAAAATACAATTGAGGTTAACTATCCGTATGTATTATTTAGTAATATAAATGACAAAATTATTATTTAATATAATTCATACTAAATATTATTAAATTATTAACGTTAAATATTTATTATTAATTATTAAAAAAAAAAGAAATAAATTTAATAAAAATAAAGTATAACTTCTTAGGCGCGTACATAAGTACACGCACCCTTTTTATCTTTCCAATACATCATTAGCACAAATATAAATTGAAACTATAAACATCCAAGTGCGCGATATTAATAAAAATTAAGATAGAAAATTCAATAAAATCAATTACAGTTCCCAAAGCAAAGTGAGGGCGGGTCGCTAGTATCAAATAATGCAAACACCTAAAACTCATATTAACAATTCTTTCAGCAAAATTATACCTTTTAAAACTAGAAAGAATTACAAATTCGAGAACAATGCAAACTAAGAATGTTTTATGAGTCATTCACTGAAGTCTTCATTTGTCTGTTTGTTAAATTATTTGTAAATAACAAGTATGAACCCTTTTGCTGTCCTACTTCGGGAGTTCTTATCTGTATTTCGGGAAAAGTATTGTGTATGTTAAATGAGGGTAAAATGCTCCTTCATCTGGACTGTAAACTTCTGTATAATCTTAATGTTCAGCAAAATGAGCAGAATAATTCTCGGCTTTATATTTTTATCGGTCATGGAGAAGTCAATTGTGGATAATTGTAATACGTATTTCATTAGAAAAATTGGTACCTGTCTGTGGGATTCCAACACCGTTGCATCGCTCGAGACGAATGAATCGGCCGTCTTATTCTTTAAACCACGATGGTGGTGTTAGGTATCCCAAGCACTGGCTGCCGTTCTTGTCGAACCCTTGGAATGCAATGAAAGGTTCGTCAGAAAAACGAACACACAGACACAACCCACTGAGTTTCTCGCCTGATATTCTCAGTGGGTCGCAATTCCGATCCGGTGGTAGATTCAGCGAAGCACTAAGTCGCCAGGCTGAGCCCCGTGAGGTCGCCTACACATTTTTTCAAGCTAGCATGGTCATCGAGGTTACCAGCAATAGGTAAGCAAAAAAATGTTCAAGCGACCCAGTTTGAACGGCTATATGTTTTCATTTATTGTAGAAAATATTGTGTCAAATTTTACAAAAGCCTAGTGTTTTATTCGTCAATGTACCTAAGTTAGCATTTACAATGAGTGAGCGTGTTTAACTCAGACGTTAAATTATTACCGGAGGCATAGAAATTACGTTAAATGGATTTTCATAATTCATTAGATCACCGTATAATCTTACATTACATACATGTTATGTTTTATATATTATGTGTTTCGTGTCGTTGTGATCATGTCGTGTGGGTGTGATCACATTGTAACAAAGCATGGCTTTGTTGATCGTTTAAAATCATTTCTTTTGGATTCACAAAAACTAATTTAATTTATAGTATTTATAGTAACTAGTTTAATCCTTGCTTGTGAAAACTTCCTTTTATTAAAGTTTTTTTTTTTTTTTTATGTACAAGTGTAAATGTTGTGCTGCTTGCCAGTATTAGTAATAGTATTATCGTGCTTTATTTTATTTTATTTGTTGTTTCGTTGTGGGCTGCCTACGGGGTGTTGTTACTGTGTGCTTATTATGTTTTGTATTCGGGTTCACAATTTAATTAGATTTTTCTTTTTTTTTTTTTTCTTTTCTTAATTTTTTATAATTTACTAGTTTTACTAATTTATACCATATTCTAAGTATGTACACACGTAATTAGCCTTCATTCCCGCAAAGAACCAAAGGGAAACGGGGCTGACTGAAAATCAGCGCTGTTCGATTTATCATCCTTGAACAGAAATAGCTGAGCCACCTCCTTTTGCCTTTTTCTCTTTTTTTTTCTTTTCTTTTTTTTGTATTTCATTTTATTTTCTGTGATGTGAAAGGCAATAAATGATTTTTATTATTATTATTTATTATTATTATATATAGTGTTGGAGGGGGCATACTTGACACGTCTCACGATGTCCCGATATCTCTCCCTGCGCCATCTTACTGCACTCATTTAGATTAGATATGGGTACATGCTCAATATCCAAACCAGGCTCTCTATAATCTGCCTCAAGAGGATATTTCAATTCTTTGGTCAAATTGCTAGAAAGAGCATTGACAATCTTGAAAAATTGATGGTAGCTGCCAAGATTGCAGGCAAAAGATCTCGTCGCCGCAAACCAAGCAACCATGCGCTGGACCAACCAAATCCGCATCACTCTGGATACCAGAGTCTACGATGCCATACACACGTCGAGAACAGAGGAAGATGGCGTAACGTCATCCAGAGCAGGATAATGTGAGGAGATGCTCACGATCCTCAGACACGAGGAATGCGACTTAGGGAGGACGAGGAGGGTCCATGATAAATAATTAAAAACAAACTAGTTTCATGTGAAATTTGGAGTAAAAACTGCCATAAAAACTTAAACATGAAATACTACAAGAAGCTTTTAGCTAAAGCCTCAAGGGGATATGGTTAGTAATAAATATGTTGTTGTATACATGTGCATTTGTATACATTTGAATCGCGGCCTGTGTTCGTGATTCATCTGCCGACCAAGTGTGTTTCCTGGAAGCTTTTATTTGTTTTGTTTTAGTTATTTTTGTATTCGTGGAACATTTGCCGACAAAGTGTTTTCCTGCAAGTATTTATTTGTTTTGTTTCTTTTTGTAATTTCTGTTTTGTTGTGCTTTTTCTTTGTCCTGTAGTAATCGCGCCGCATTGCCACCTGTGTTCAATAGAACCGCTCAGGTCCGGGAAGTTGGGGCCTCGCCGCAAGGCGAGTGTTTTCAAGACCCGGGGCCGCCCCACCTGGGTACTCAGCGATCATGGACGCTGTATTCGCGGAATTCCTCCGACTTCGCCACCCACAGCTCGCCTCAGAGTTTCTGGCCTTCAAGGCTAATCACACTGTGAGCCCTCTCGAGGACTCCGCCGCGCTCGCTGCTCCTGCGTCGCCTGTACCTGCGTGCAAAGCTTCTGCATTGAGCACCGCAGCCTCTGTCGTGCCTGCCGCTCCCGTGTCGCCTATACTGGCGAGTAAAGCTGCTGCGTCGTCCGCCGTGACCATCGTTTCAGCTGAGCGATCATCCGCGGCCTCCGTCGCGCCCTCTAAAACACCTACACTTGCTCGTAGGTCGCCTGCACCCGCCTCCTCGTGCTCCGACTCTGACTCGGACATGGAGGTCGACGTCGCCCCCGCCTCATCGACGGATGGATTCACCCTGGTACAGAAGGGTAAGAAGCGTGCCGCGGAGTCTCGAGCTCCCGCGGCCGCTAAAATTAGCAAAGCCGTGAACGCGTCGCGCCCCCGCCCTCAGACTCCCGTTGCGCCCCCAGCCCGTACCACTCCGTCGCCGCGTCCGGTGGCACAAATTAAAACCCAGACCCCTCCCCCGGTTATCCTTCAGGATAAGGCAGCTTGGGATCGAGTTTGCCTGGCCCTTAAGGCCAAAAATATAAATTTCACGAATGCCCGTAACCTCGCGAACGGCATTCAAATTAAGGTTCAAACACCCGAGGACCATAGGGCCCTCTCTTCTTACCTCCGTAAGGAACGTATAAGTTTCCATACTTATACGCTCCAGGAGGAGCGCGAACTCCGTGTTGTAATACGCGGAATCCCTAAAGAGTTAGATGTAGAGCTCGTCAAGGCTGATCTGTTAGAACAGGGCTTTCCAGTGAGTTCTGTGCACCGTATGCACACCGGTCGCGGTAGGGAGCCATATAATATGGTTCTAGTCACCCTCCAGCCTACCCCCGAGGGTAAGAAAATCTTCAACACACAGACCGTCTGTAGGCTCTCCGGTATCGCCGTCGAAGCCCCCCATAAAAAAGGCACTCCTAGCCAGTGCCATAACTGTCAATTGTACGGGCACTTTTCCCGTAACTGTCACGCGCGCCCCCGATGTGTTAAGTGTTTGGGCGATCACGCCACGGCCCTCTGCGCTCGCGACCAAAAAACCGCGACGGAACCGCCTAGCTGCGTCCTGTGTCGAACACAGGGTCACCCCGCGAATTACCGTGGTTGCCCCCGAGCCCCTAAAATAAATCGCCGCGTCGCCCGCCAAAACCGCCTCCGAGCTTCCGGCCCAGACATCAAAGCCTCGGCACCCTCTGTGTCGCAGGCTAAGCCAGCGTTCGTTCCGGCGCCAGTGCCCAGTGTCTCGGCCTGGGCGAAACCGCTGCCGTACATGAACACGGCTACAACTCCCTCCTCCGCGATTCGTCCCGCCCCCGCGACTCGTCCCGCCCCCGCGACTCGTCCCTCTCCCGCGACTTGCCCTCCGACCGCGTCCGACAATCTCGCTTTAGCGATCGACTTCTTTCAGTCGATCAACTTTGAGCGCGTTAACGCTTTGGGCGACGCCATTCGCGCTGCCTCCACCGCACAACACTTTATCGCCGTTGTGCAAGAATACGCCGACGTAGACGCGTCATTAAATACGTACGTCCTCCCCTCACTCCGCCGGTAATCAATGGCGTATATAAGTAGAGTAAAGCCCCTATCCGTAACGATAGGATTTTTTAACGCTTACGGTCTCGCAAATCAACGTGATCAGGTTTCTGACTTTTTGCGTGACCATCAAATTGATATCTTTTTAGTGCAGGAGACCCTACTTAAGCCCGCGCGCCGTGACCCTAAAATCGCGAACTATAAAATGGTCAGGAACGACAGGCTCTCTGCTCGTGGTGGTGGTACCGTCATTTACTATAGAAGAGCCCTGCATTGCGTCCCGCTCGATCCTCACACGCTCGCTAATATCGAAGCATCAGTGTGCCGAATCTCACTGACGGGACACGCGCCGATCGTTATCGCGTCCGTTTATCTTCCACCGGATAAGATCGTTCTAAGCAGTGATATCGAGGCGCTGCTCGGCATGGGGAGCTCTGTCATTCTGGCGGGCGACCTAAATTGTAAACACATCAGGTGGAACTCACACACCACAACCCCGAATGGCAGGCGGCTTGACGCGTTAGTCGATGATCTCGCCTTCGATATCATCGCTCCGCTAACCCCGACTCACTACCCGCTAAATATCGCACATCGCCCGGATATACTCGACATAGCGTTATTAAAAAACGTAACTCTGCGCTTATATTCGATCGAAGTCGTTTCAGAGTTAGATTCAGACCACCGTCCCGTCGTTATGAAGCTCGGTCGCGCTCCCGATTCCGTTCCTGTCGCGAGGACTGTGGTGGATTGGCACACACTGGGCATTAGCCTGGCTGAATCTGATCCACCATCGCTCCCGTTTAGCTCGGACTCTACCCCGTCTCCTCAGGATACCGCTGAAGCCATAGACATCTTAACGTCACACATCACCTCGACATTAGATAGGTCATCGAAACAAGTTGTAGCGGAGGATTTCCTTTACCGCCCGGGTTGCCCGACGATATTAGGGAGCTCCTTAGAGCTAAGAACGCCTCGATACGCGCCTACGACAGGTATCCTACCGCGGAAAATCGTATTCGAATGCGTGCCTTACAACGCGACGTAAAGTCTCGCATCGCCGAAGTCCGAGATGCCAGATGGTCTGATTTCTTAGAAGGACTCGCGCCCTCTCAAAGGTCTTACTACCGCTTAGCTCGTACTCTCAAATCGGATACGGTAGTAACTATGCCCCCCCTCGTAGGCCCCTCAGGCCGAATCGCGGCGTTCGATGATGACGAAAAAGCAGAGCTGCTGGCCGATACATTGCAAACCCAGTGCACGCCCAGCACTCAATCCGTGGACCCTGTTCATGTAGAATTAGTAGACAGTGAGGTAGAACGCAGAGTCTCCTTGCCACCCTCGGATGCGTTACCACCCGTCACCCCGATGGAAGTTAAAGACTTGATCAAAGACCTACGTCCTCGCAAGGCTCCCGGTTCCGACGGTATATCCAACCGCGTTATTAAACTTCTACCCAATCCAATTCATCGTGATGTTGGCATCTATTTTCAATGCCGCTATGGCGAACTGTATCTTTCCCGCGGTGTGGAAAGAAGCGGACGTTATCGGCATACATAAACCCAGTAAACCAAAAAATCATCCGACGAGCTACCGCCCGATTAGCCTCCTCATGTCTCTAGGCAAACTGTATGAGCGTCTGCTCTACAAACGCCTTAGAGACTTCGTCTCATCCAAGGGCATTCTCATCGATGAACAATTCGGATTCCGTACAAATCACTCATGCGTTCAACAGGTGCACCGCCTCACGGAGCACATTCTTGTGGGGCTTAATCGACCAAAACCGTTATACACGGGAGCTCTCTTCTTCGACGTCGCAAAAGCGTTCGACAAAGTCTGGCACAATGGTTTGATTTTCAAACTATTCAACATGGGCGTGCCGGATAGTCTCGTGCTCATCATACGGGACTTCTTGTCGAACCGCTCTTTTCGATATCGAGTCGAGGGAACCCGCTCCTCCCCACGATCTCTCACAGCTGGAGTCCCGCAAGGCTCTGTCCTCTCACCCCTCCTATTTAGCTTATTCGTTAACGATATTCCCCGGTTGCCGCCGACCCATTTAGCTTTATTCGCCGACGATACGACTGTTTACTATTCCAGTAGAAACAAGTCCCTAATCGCGAAGAAGCTTCAGAGCGCAGCCCTAGCCCTAGGACAGTGGTTCCGAAAATGGCGCATAGACATCAACCCAGCGAAAAGTACTGCGGTGCTATTTCAGAGGGGAAGCTCCACACGGATTTCCTCCCGGATTAGGAGGAGGAATCTCACACCCCCGATTACTCTCTTTAGACAACCCATACCCTGGGCCAGGAAGGTCAAGTACCTGGGCGTTACCCTGGATGCATCGATGACATTCCGCCCGCATATAAAATCAGTCCGTGACCGTGCCGCGTTTATTCTCGGTAGACTCTACCCCATGATCTGTAAGCGGAGTAAAATGTCCCTTCGGAACAAGGTGACACTTTACAAAACTTGCATTAGGCCCGTCATGACTTACGCGAGTGTGGTGTTCGCTCACGCGGCCCGCACACACATAGACACCCTCCAATCTTTACAATCCCGCTTTTGCAGGTTAGCCGTCGGAGCTCCGTGGTTCGTGAGGAACGTTGACCTACACGACGACCTGGGCCTCGAATCTATCCAGAAATACATGAAGTCAGCGTCGGAACGGTACTTCGATAAGGCTATGCGTCATGATAATCGCCTTATCGTTGCCGCCGCTGACTACTCCCCTAATCCTAATCACGCAGGAGCCAGTCACCGTCGACGCCCTAGACACGTCCTTACGGATCCATCAGATCCAATAACCTTTGCATTAGACGCCTTCAGCTCTAACACTAGGAGCAGGCTTAGGGACCTCGGTAACCGTACTCGTCGAACTCGACAAAGAGTTCGCCGTGCAACCTAACCCATGAATCAGCTCGCTGAGTTTCTCGCCGGATCTTCTCAGCGGGTCGCGATTCCGATCCGGTAGTAGATTAATTCGCGAAGCAGCTACTCTTGAGCTGTTAGGTCTCCTTCGGAGGCGCTCGGGTAGCTGTTAGCAAATCCCACCTCTCCTGGCTAAGCCTTTGCTCGCCCACGTGTCCTGGTGAAACTGGAAAGGCCTCCGGGCCACCAGTAATCTTTCAATCATAAAAAAAATAATACATTTGAATACAAGTTCCTGTTTAGGTCTCCATTTCCTTTTCTTTGTCGTATCACTCTATTCCGAGCGGTCGTGGTCGTTAATCAGTATCATTGCTGTGGGCAGATGTTATGCGCTTTACGAACAATCGTCACTTCTCCCGGTTTGTGGTGAGCCTCGTACACTTATGCAAACAACCGCCTACTACCGACTTGCTTTGGTCGGCCCATCGCATGGGCAACCTTCCACGCGGTCTGATGCCTTCTACTTGGGCCTGACCAACAAGGCGCTCTATGGAGTCATTTCCTCTGGGAGATATGTCCAAAAAATGATAGTATGCGCCCATGCGCGAGCGCCGAAAGACGCTGATTTATGCCGAGTTTTTGAAGAATGGAGATATTAGTGCGAAGTTCGGTCCATGAAATACCAAGCATTCGTCTCCGGCACCACATGAAGGTCTCCATTATAGGACTATAAATTTTCGATAGGAGAGAAAATGTTGGGATGTGTGAGATCTAATATAGCGAGCACGATACTCGGTTTCATGTTTACACGTACATAATTCGACTCAGATGTAATGAACTTGCTATTCAAAAAGCAATAACCTTTACAGCAACGACACGTACGAACATGTCGTTGTTTACATGGAAACTAGAACAAACAAACCCAAAGGAATAAGAGATTTTAGAATAAAACCGTCGAGTATTTTACTGTCTCTTTAATCGCAGATTTCATTTTTGGACTTACAAGAAGCACTTCCAATACGTTTATTGTATGTATAAGCTTGAGGGTAGATATTATCTTGTTGAACACCAAGTAAAACGACGTCACCTTTGGTTTCTGATTTAATCAACAATATGTTAACTTAACAATTCACTTTAACACTTGTCCAACTTTAACCAGTACGTACAACAGTCACTGAATCACACAACGTAACAAGGATATAGTAAGTGCACCGGGCAAACGCAGTCCAACGAATGTCCATTGCGAGGCACGTACCGCCTTTTTATACTGGCCGGCGCAGCTGGCTTATTTATGAGTCAGTTCTGTTGCACCTGTTGTTTATGAGTCGAATGACACGGCCGGCGCATCTGGCTTGTGTGAGTCACTCCTATTGCACGTGCTAAACAGAAATATCGTTAACGCCGTCATATGTATAGCGATTTTTGAAGTTCATAGACACCACAATTGTTGATCCTCACAGTGATACACGGGTTCAAATTACATTCTCTCTTCTTAGTTAATTATCTCACATGGTGATGGGGTCAGCTTTCCTTCTACTCCTCCACTTCGCTCCGTTTTCGATATCTTCGTCAGTAATATTGCATTCCCCCTTGCCCTTTAACACTACATCTTTTCACTTTGTGTTGGGTCTTCCTCTAAGCCTCCGATTGGAGAGATCGAGCAGTAGTGCCTGTAGTATAAACAAGGTTTGCTGAAAGTAATTTGAATACCAGAAAACTAAGCCGACTACAGGACGGGGAAGGTAATCACAAAATGCGTCTTATCTTCATATTGTGGTCTTCTGTCCCTGGGGCACTGTTCTGGATTGCTGGAATTTAAAGACACACGGACACAACGCACAAGTTTGAATAGCAAAGTTATTGCGAAAACAGTATTTTTGAATTTAATAGTTTTTTTTAAGGTAGCGCGCGCGGTGCTAAGCGTCGACTCAGTTCGTCTTTTTCGCCCGCTAGGGGGCGCGTTATGAATCATCACAAAGCCGAGAGATGGCATGGATCAGGAAAAGGGATTTTTAGTCGGTTCCCTAACAGTGCCCAATTTCCGATGTAGTCAGGCGGCCTCCTTTTTACATGACCATACCATCTCAGCCTGCTCTTCTGCATTTGGTTGCGGTGGCAGACACACTGAGGCTTCCACGCACGTACTCATTGAGGGTTTTATAGAGCCTGGTTACGCCGTACATCTGTTACACTAGAAAAGTAATAACATTGTGTTGACTAGCACATTCAAACGGTAGTCGTAACAGATTTATGATAAAATTTGATTAGTAATACGTGATATTGTGGCACAATCGTGAACCTTCTTCGTGGAAATAATGTATTCTTTATTCATAATTGTTTCGTTCTTTTCAGGGTGGTCGCCATCGTTGTGACGTACCTAGATGTTCGGATAATTTTACTCTGACTTCTCGCCGTATCTCTCTCGTCGTCATCATACGGAATTTGAAATAGAAACCAACGCTGAACCATAGCATGGTCGCACAACTACACCTGGCGTTTACCAGTCTTAAAACATGGTCGTCATAATTAGGCTACAGCGCGTTATTAGCTGAAATCATTTTGTCTATTGTATTATAATATAATAAACTGCGAATCATTATGGAAAATACATACCTATTAAGTGTTATAGTCTGAAAACTCACAGACAAACTCAGTGGGAGTTTCTCACTGGGTCTTCCCAGCGGGTCGGGTTTCCAATTTGGTGGTAGATTCCGCGAAGCACTGCTCTTGCTTGGGCTAGAGTTGCAACATCCTCTGGTTAGATCCCCGTGAGCTCACCTACTCGTTCTGTGAATCTAGTATAACCCCTCGAGGTTACTAAAATAGGTAAGGAAAAAAGTTTAAAAATTTACAAATTTAGTATATACATAATTTTATTTTATTTCTTTGTGAAATAAATACAATTCGTATAATTACAGACTCAACAGAAGTTTTTAATTGAAAAACTTTTGATTGATGATATCTTTCAATAAATATAATTCTTCAATAAAATTCATCAATAAGTTATTGTTCAAATTCATTTGTATCAATAGACTTCGCGTTAGGATTGGATCTCTCGGTGACTAGAGTTGGCGTTCGAAGCCTGCGGGATTTCATTTGAATTCTTATTCACCGAAAAAATATAATTTAATCTAATGGTAATAATGAATCGTTTTTTTAACGTTTTAATTACATATTATGCTCTTCTGCCTGCGATGACTATCACTACATAGTATAAAACAAAGTCGCTTTCTCTGTCCCTATATCTATCTGTCCCTATATATGCTTAAATCTTTAAAACTACGCAACGGATTTTGATGCGGTTTTTTTAATAGTGATAGTGATTGAAGAGGAAGGTTTATATGTATAATAACATCCATTAAATAGTGGAGAAATCAATAATAAATTACAGTTTCCGAAGCGAAGCAAGGGCGGGTCGCTAGTTGTGAATAAAAATTAAATGGGACATATTATTATGGCCTACCTCATAGTGAGTGGTTACTGTTGATCATGGATGCGAGCGACGCCAGAGGCGCAGGCAAGCTCCTACCTACCGCTAAGTACTCTCCACAAGCCTCCAAACACTAATAAATACCTAAAAAAATAAGTATACTAGAATTTTTTGCACCGGCTTTTATCGGGATTACTGTTCTTTAATGAATACGTACTCGGATAAAAAAACATGGTTAAATAAAAAAAAGAGGGGTTAAATTAAATACTGTTCTTTTTTCTCCTCACAGATAAAAACTTTTTTTTATAATAGTATTTGCTACTAATTATTATTTGGGACATAGTTGTCTCCTTGTGACCAAGGAGCTAGTAAATCCCCTGCTAGCTTCAATAATTTTCCAATCGTAAAGGTTCGCGAATTAACGCCACATCTAGATTTCCCGATTTCAAATGTACAGGTTGCGTATTTAAATTATGACTTCAAAGAAAATATTTAGGCCACTTGATGACTGTGACGACGAGGTTCTGAATTTCTGTATTTAATTACTTCTTAAATTTCAGCTACCTACATAGTCTAAGACAATGAAAATAAACAAAGCCTTAAAAACAACAGTAATAAGAAAGGTAGCTTCCTTCTGCCAACACTCAACTCTGCATGGCATGTATTACTTGTACAGTAGCAAGAGTCGCTTGGTTGTGGCTATTTGGGGAATAATCATTGTATCCAATTTGGTATTATGCTGTTTCCTCAGCCATATGATATGGGAAAAATTCGCTATGGATCCTACGCTAACTGTGGTGAGTCACGTTGCGTAATACAAGTTCAAATATAGTTTAAAATTAAATGTGTTCATGGTTTATGGAACGTTATCGAATTTATATCTATAAAAATATTCTGTGATCATTCAGGCATAGTCCTATTCTCGTTTCTTTTTCTGGCTCAACTTTCTTAATTGCATTTTTAGATTAATAACATCCCAGTTATTCTTAGAGGGGCTAAAGCGGTAAAATTGCGCTAAAAATGCGGGTAACGCAGAATCAGTATAACATTTTGGTTAAATTATACAGTCCTGCATTAAAGGTGATGTTCTCGGTTAGTAGACTGAATATTAATTCGCAACTCAACTTAACAAAAGTTAAGTGTGATCTAGTAACAGCCGGCCCATTGCAGACCCATTTTGTTTTTACCGCAACCGGTAAATTAAACGCTATCGGACCACGAAACTAGCTTTTGGGATTTCTTTTGGGAATTAGATTAGAAGTTCACTATGCATCGTTCTAGGCAGCGGCTTGGCTCTGCCTCTGGCATTGCTGAAGTCCATGGGCGACGGTAACCACTCACTATCAGGTGGGCCGTATGCTCGTCTGCCTAAAACGGCAATAAATAAAAACATCAAATATTTTATTTAAAAAGTTTCACGAAGGCATCTTTATACCAAAATATTAAATTTCTTTTTTTAATGTACCTAGGATCAATTGAATTTTATTGAATACGAAATAGCTACGCAGGGCTACGAAATTTCGTAGACCGTAACAATTGTAGAGAGTGCTACGATTTTTATTCACTACGAGTATTATCGACTTAATTTTAATGGCATGACTTCTAACTTAGATTTTTTAAATTTTTTGTATGAGTTCTAAATGTTTTAGTAAGTTTTACAGGTCGTCGTGGCCTAAAGGATAATACGTCCGGTGCATTCGTATCTAGCGATGCAACGGTGTTCAAATTCCGCAGGCGGGTACTAATTTCTCTAATGAAATACGTACTTATCAAATGTCCACGATTGACTTCAACGGTGAAGGAATAACATCGTGTAACAAAAATCAAACCCGCAAAATTATAATTACTGGTGGTAGGATCTTTTGTGAGTCGGCACGGGTAGGTACCACCACTCTGCCTATTTCTACCGTAAAGCAATGATGCGTTTCGGTTTGAAGGGTGGGGTAGCCGTTGTAACTATACTGAGAACTTAGAACTTATATCTCAAGGTGGGTGGCGCATTTACGTTGTAGATGTCTATGGACTCCAGTAACCACTAAACACCAGGTGGGCCGTGAGCTCGTCCACCGATCTAAGCAATAAAAAAAAGCATGCATTCAATACTCACGTTTTCCAATTAGAGGGTGGAACACAGACGGCGAAACAATTACAAATCCGACATCATGTCTTTTGATCTTGACATCTTGTCTTGTGTTACCCGTCTATGCAATAAAAAAAGTAAATTCTTCGCAAGTTTACAAAATGTGAAATCAATTCAGAAATAGCCAAAGATTGAACAGTGAAAGTATTTTAATCACATCGACGTCTCGCAAAAATCCTACGTACAGAGCATTAAAATTGAAAAAGTCTCTAATTTCAAATACTTCATTTGACAGAAAACTTACTGAAGCAAGACATGAGAAATGATAAGAAAAAAAAATTAGATTGTTGTTGAACTCTGCAGCAATCGTAATCTAAAAGCCGGATCGAATACTCAAATCCTTTGATCTACGCAATTTCTCGGATTTCAGGCTATTTTTTCAAAGGAATTCAAGTTAGACAGGATAAGATGTTTATCCGATGTAACGCTTGGAATACGAAAAGTCGGCGACAATTTTAGTAATCATACGATTGCTTTCCTGTATTGAACTAATGGTCTTATTTTAAAAATTATCGTGAATGGCTAGCAAGACGTTAGAATCATGTGTTCGTCGCACCAGCATATTAAAAATACAGTTATTAATTCATAAACATACCGCAAAAAACATAACAAACAGACATAGTGAATTTTATGCAAAAATGCTCACTATCTCTTCTTTAATATTCTCTATCGGGACACTATGTTATTCTGCTAATGTTGATAGGTTCGATATTACAACCATAGACATTACAGAGCCATAGATATTCCAAATTGTGTTTGCCATAACCCACCTTGGGACCAAAGATCGAAGCCTATGATCAGTAAATTGGACAGCTCTTATAAGCTCAGCAATATAACCGGAAAGCTCTACTAATCAGGAATAAATACCGTATGTATTGTAGGTTGTATGTGCATGACTCACTTTTGTCTATTAAAGATAAGAAATAGGTATTAGGAATGTTGAAGGTTGAGCACGGAGATGAAATTCCAGGAGAAGGAAAAAAATGTAAAGCAAATTCAGCGAATCGCAAACTAGGTAGCAATTTCGATGTGCCTTTATTTTTCCTTCTCTACATAGAAACTGGAATAACTTTGTTATTTTTAACGAGAACGAGAGAATTACCTAATTTTTAATCAAGCATAACAGTAGGTTTTCTAGAAGATAGCTGGTGCTTATTTCGGTTCATGGTTCATAACTTCTTTAGTTACAATTATTCGTCTAATTACTTTAGCCCGAGCTTTAATTGAATAAATCAAATAAATCACTTGTTTCAGGTGGAAACAACTCACTACTCGACATCGAATATTCCATTTCCAGCATTAACTATATGCGACACACAGATCGTGTACGGTCCTGCAACAAACAACATAACTAATTTGTTGTACGTATTCCTGGCATCGTTTTAGTCAATAAATAGTTTCGGAAAGTAACGTGAATGAAAATTTATTTTATCGATGCAGATGGGCAGTCGTCTTTCGTCAGTCGTCAGTGAGCTTTCGTCAAAGCGACTGTTGAGTAAATGCTACTATAAGTTAATGTAGGGTTGGGTATTATCAGCCGCCGTCGAGCCGGGGTTCGGAGGAGGGCGTTTGTCCAGCTCCAGCCCCTATGAGGAGGCAGTCTCCTCCCGGTGATGGTCACGGGGCGACCTAAGGGGGTTGAGGCTGCGCCGCACGCTACCGTCACTCTAGCGCGCTGGCACCAGGAGGACGGGACGGCGCGTCGGCGGCTGCGGACTGCGATGCGGTCCGCATTTTCGTCGTCGCTGTCGTCGCCGAACATACTGTTGAAGAGCAACCCGGTTGGCGGTGTATCGCGTTCCGACCCGGCAGGCTGGTTCTGGCCCAGCGGGGTATCCCGGAACACCAGCGGCACCGCCCGGGCGGCCTGGTAGGGCCGCCGTACCGCGGAGACCGACGTCGTTGGTCGTCGACTATCGCCTCGACGACCCGTCGGTCGGGCGTCCTCGGGGTGGCGCCGCGTGTCTGGTTGTAGTGTTGACCGCGGGAACCCCCCTACTCTGAACGGGTTCTGACCCCGGACGGAGATCGGACGTCGGGTGTAAGAGTGCAGGGGAGTCGTTTAGTGGGTGGGCCCTAAAATCCTTGGGCCCGCGATCTGCTCTCAACACCTGCAGATCGTTGAGTCTCACATACCCCGCGCGCCCCCTAGGCGCGGGGACCTCGTAGGAGGTTCGGCCCCCGGCCCGAAAAAAAAAAAAAAAAAAAACAAAAAAAAAAAAAAACAAAAAAAAAAGGTTGGGTATTATGATTGAAGACAACTAGTAAATCTAATAATAGTTTTTGAAGGTAAAAGTAGTCAGATGAGCTTCCTGCTCACCTGATCGCGGTTACTGGATCCTATGGTTACCAGACAACGGGTGTGACGCGCCTACACTTAAAAGTGTCCGTGTTGATATACCAGTAAAATATAATGTAACTAGAACCACTGGATACTCCCAGTCGCAAAAACCAAGAACAGCTTCAGGTAATTGATTATTCATTGCTAAAAAGCCCACTTACTCGTATATCTTCAAGGATCCTGCGAGGTTACAATGACACTGAAGTCGAGGAGTTCTATGGAAGCTTTTCAAAAGTAAAACTGATAGATTACACCCCTGAGCCATTTGTAAGGAAGATACACTCGCTGCTTGATGACCTTGGGTACTCTTGGGAGATAATGCTTTCTCAGGTATGTCGATTTGTCTAATATATGGTGTAGATAGAGTACCATTCACTGAGCGAACCATAAACAAATCAAATACAAGGTCTTAGATGCTGCTACAAAAGAGGTGCTAATTTTTTAAAGGACAGTCCATTTGGTCCAGATCATGCTGAGCCTTGCAAATCTTTTTTTTTTTTTTTATTGCTTAGATGGTTGGACGAGCTCACAGCCCACCTGGTGTTAAGTGGTTACTGGAGCCCATAGACATCTACAACGTAAATGCGCCACCCACCTTAAGATATAAGTTGTAAGGTCTCAGTATAGTTACAACGGCTGCCCCACCCTTCAAACCGAAACGCATTACTGCTTCACGGCAGAAATAGGCAGGGCGGTGGTACCTACCCGCGCGGACTCACAACAGGTCCTACCACCAGTAATTACGCAAATTATAATTTTGCGGGTTTCACTTTTATTGCACGATGTTATTTATTCCTTCACCGTGGAAGTCAATCGTGAACATTTGTTGAGTACGTATTTCAATAGAAAAATTGGTACCCGCCTGCGAGATTCGAACAGCGGTGCATCGGTTCAACACGAACGCACCGGACGTCTTATCTTTTAGGCCACGACGACTTCAAAATCTGCTATTGAGCATTTACTTTCCACATGGACCCCAAAATTCCACAAAGAACAAATACCCACTACCGTTGAGACAACGCTTGTCCTCATTATATCAACTAAAATATATTCTGTTGAAGCTAAAACCCCAAGTCAAACGGATTGTGAGCCCTCAATAGTTAGTTTTGTGAGTAGCAAATTAAATAAAAATGTTTTTATAATTCAGATACCTTAATAATAGATACCCTAGTCACCTATGACCGCACACTGTAAAGTATTTTTTAATGGTATCTCAATGGGTTTTCATAACAGAATGGAATTGATCATAATAAAATGAAAATAATAAATCTCATATTAAATCGTAACAGCAATTAGTTATAAGTTACACGAAATAGCTCTTCAATATAACCTATTATAAAATTGTTTTCGCTTGTTAAAAATAGTTGTGTACAGATAAAAGTATTTCGTCCGAAACTGGAATGAGCTCACAGCCAATTAGTAGCATAAACTCGATCGATGAACCTCTAAAATATTTGTGTACAGCTCAGGAAGCCTTGTGAAGAATTGATTAATGACTGCACCTGGAGATCAAAGCTTCACAACTGCTCGACAATGTTCAGATCTGTCTTCACTATCGTGGGATATTGTTGTCAATTTGACATTCCATACTTCAGGTATTTTTTCCTGTTATTAATTAAGGTACAATTTCAAATATTTTATTGGAAATTTGTTAGGCAAGCGAATTCATAGCCCATCTTCTATTAAGTGGTTATCATACCAAAGGCAAAAACGTGATAACTTCGTGATAACGTATATGAGAACAGTCTGATATTCAAACGCGCTTCGCGGCAGAAATAGGCAACCCATGCAGTCTTACGGTACGCCATATTGTCAGTGAATGTAAAATACTTATACCGGTCACTCACATTCGCATGAATACGCAAACCCGCAAGTGTAGGACGACATTTGCAAATGATTATGCAAAGCTTTCGCTGCATTCGTGGTTTTCCAAGCTGTGTCGGTTTTTTAACAGACATCAAAGCGCGCAAACCGCGATCCTTCGCGTAGTCTTGAACACATTCGTCTGACCAGTTGCGCCCAGGATTGCGAAGGCAACGGACGTTTCGATATTTTCATAGATCGTGACGTCTACTTTGTAGCGTATCCTCATCAAAAGAAATCCCATAAAAACAGCATGGCTGTTAATGATGTCTGGGAAAGAATTCAAAACTCTTTTTCTCTTCAATGTTCTATTGACGACTTAAAAAGGAGGAGAAATTCGTGAGACATTCGTAAACAAGTGTAGGAGGAAGCGCAAACGGGTTCGCAAATTGAGTACCAAATCCATTTGCACAGCCGCTAGGTTTGCGAATGAATGTTTGACGGCCCTTCACATGCGCGCAAACATTCGTACAATGTACGAATATTTTCGCGCATAAGAAGTGGCCGGCATAAGAAAATGATGCAATCCTTTCTCCGGTCAAATACATAATAGTTTTGCGACACCCCTTTTAGATATTTTGAACTATATTATGCCTTTAAGGGCACAGAATACGTCCTTTATCAAACGAGAATGCAAACTCTTAAGCGATTACCTTTTCGTATTTTAATAATATCGATTACATTTAACGCTCACATTTTGTTAAATGTAAATGTATCGCCAATATAACTAAATAAGTTGTACCATAGCTTAATCAGGCGAAGTGTTCCGGTTTTGCAAGATGTTTCGTAGAAATATCATAGTGGGTTTCATTATCCTCCATTCCAACTTTACGCTTGAGGTGTCAGTAATCGAGTAGGGATGGACAGACTATTTTGTAGCTCATCATGAGATTTTCCTTGAGTTTTAAGATATAGAGATACACATTCAAAATAAGGGCAAATTGTGGTTCTTTTTAATACTGTTATGCGGGGTCTCCCGATTAGGTTTTTAAAAAAAATAATTTTGAAGAAGAGATTTCACTTTTATTGGTTCAATCACACGAACAACTGAATTTTAGTAATTGGCAGAAAGAGATATTATCTAAGACCGCTCCCGATGGATGATTAAGTACGACTGACTGAGTCTCGGTCGGTAACTATTACTAAGTGACTTCTTACTATGCTTACTCAGCATCAGTGGTTATTAAAAAGGATGTAACATCATTTTAACTAGCATGGGGAGTCTGTAACAGCCCCCCGATTTAGAGTAAACTACACGATTAAATAAGTGAGTTTACGTTATGTTACCCTTAGGATCCAATTCTAAGGGATGGTGGTGGTGTAGCTTTACCCTCTTCTAGTTTAGGGTCTGATTTTTTTATATTTTTTCTAAATCTAATGACGTTTCTACTTATGCCAACTTTACAGAAAATATAGATTATGAAAATTAAAACTATGAATAAGGTAAACATAATAAAACTAAGATAATAATTTTGATACAATACTATATGTGGCTTCTCTATGATTTCATCGAGGCCTTTTAATATTTCAAGATTATCATAGGCGATTACATCCAAGTCTACATTATTTAAATTTACAATAGGTAATTTAGGTATAATATTATTGTAAGCAATAGAATTAAATCGAGAATCATTTAAGATATTGAACTTAGGAATAATAGGCTTAAGATACATTTTATAATCATTTCGTGACACTAGACGTGTATCCTTACAATAAGCTATGCAACTTGCAGGTAAATATAATATTCCATTACCACTTATATCTATTTCTTTTGACACAGAATTATTAAAGTTACATTCTATATTTATTTTACTCTTTTGAGACATTAAGTACAACCACTTATCGTTACGTAATGGCTGCCATACATTTAAATAACCACGTATAAATTTAGTTTCACATATTTCAGGAACAGTAGTAAGTATCTTAGTGATTAATTCAGTTTCGCAGGATGGTGTTGCAGAAGAAGAATATGTTACATAAGTCTTGCACAAATAATGATCCTTATCGATGATTTTGCATGAATTTATTTCGTCTAACTTACAGTATGTTAGTTTATCTTTACTAATGCCGATATACTTGGAGCTCGGTAGAATGGTAGCGTAAGAGTTTGGTGCTTTAATATTGTGGGGGACTGGGAATGGCAAATTATGGTATAAGCTAAGGTCAGTTGTTCTTACGAGTGGAAGACTGATAACAAAAACTATGCTTTCTTTATTAAAATAACTAGATATTTCTGAAATGTTAAGTATAATATGAATATTGTTAAAACTAAGTTGTACTGGTAGTCTTTGAGAATTTGGCAATAGCCTATAGTTATTTGCTAATTCAATGTAGAGTTTTCTAGGACTTAGAATTGTTGGATACAGTAGATTAGATTTACTAAACATAATAGAGTTGATAATATCTTCAACTTTGAAGGATAACATTAAGAGATTACTTTCTATTATCGAAGTTAATTCGAGTATGCGAGACCTTACAGTTAGTTCTGTAGAGATATGATTAGTAATATTTTTAATTTCTCTTGCAAGGTAAGTAATGGCATTACTTAAGTGTCTTTCATTCTCTACTATGTTACGCAGGGTGCTGTTCATTGATTTTATAGTAGAAGTTGTTATTAATATATTTTCCTTTAGATATTGGGATATTTTCTTTTGATCTGTTTGTACTTCTCTAATAGCGTTATCGTAACGAGCTGCGTCTTCTTCGTTCATTGTTCCAAACAGTTTCTTTGATAAAGTTCCCACAAAACCAAATAGTGCTGAACGTTTATTTTGAACGGTTTGACGAGAGATGATATGTGATACGGATTCGTAATCATGAATTAGATCACTACAGCGAGTAAACAAAGCTTGAAATATATTTTGACATTCTATAACGTCGATAATTATACTTTTCTTACACAATAGCATTGAACTATTTAAGAACAATTGAAGATTATTAATATGCGTATTTAGAAATGATATGTCATATGGAATAATTATATCTAAATAGTTATCGGTAAGACTTAAGGAACCTATGTGATCGAAGTAAACACCAGGATTGTTTTTGAGAGGCTGGATAAATTCTTGTCCCATAATTCCTGACGTGATAAGACTGTAATAAAGAATATTTCTAAAGTAAATCTAAGTACGCTAATAACGAATTTCAAACTAACTATACCTATACTATTATATAAGATTTAGAATATAAAACTATGAAATAGGACTTACATACTAATAAGTTAGTTATCGCTAGATCTAGAAGCTAATTTCACTTCATCATAATGATGAGTAACGTGACGTCTATTGATTAATAAAGTCAATGTATTACGTCCATTGATTTTAATCACTTTATATGGTCCTTTCCATATAGGTGTGAGAGCTTTGCGAAGACGTAGGTGATTCTTCAAATATACATAGTCACCAATTTGGTATTTCACTAAGCGAGAATGAGTGTCATAATATAATTTGGACCTTTCTTTGGAATTTTGAATGTTTTCAAGAGCTTTATCCCTCGAAAGCTTCATTCGGTGACTTAGTGCTCTGATATATTCTGGGTACGTGTATTCTGTTTTTAATTCGTAAACAGAATCGGGTATATAAGGCTTGTGCCCGAAAAGAAGTTCGTAGGGAGTGAAATTAGTAGTGCAATGTACTGAGCTGTTGTATGCCAACATTGCCGTATATACATACCTGTGCCAATCGGAATGGTTACTGTTTACGTAGGACTTGAGATATTCCTTAAGTGTGGAGTGACTCCGTTCCAGTGCCCCTTGTGTTTGGGGATGGTATGGCGATGACCAAATTTGTTTAATTTTAAGGAACTCGCAAGTTTTCCGAAATAGCTCAGCGGTAAAGTTAGTTCCCTGATCTGTCAAAATAGACTTTGGTATCCCAAAGATGGATATAAAGTGCACCAAGCACTCACAAGTTTCTTCAGCTGTTGCGTTAGATACCGGATATGCAAATGAAAATTTAGTAAGGTCGTCTTGTAGGGTTACTATAAATTTAAGTTTAGTTAATCCTGCTTCCGGCAAGGGACCTACAAGATCTAAGCTAAGTCGTTCAAAAGGCTTAGTTGATGTAGTGGTTATCTGCATCGGGGATTTATTTGACTGTCTGAGAGCCTTGTTAGTCTGGCATTGTATACAACTTTTTATATAATCTTCAACGTCGCGACGCATTCGCTTCCAAAAGTATCTTTCTCGTATTCTATTTAACATTCGTGCTGTACCAAGATGTCCGGCTATAGGGATGTCGTGGTTCTCACGAAGTATTTTAGAGATTTCTGAGGGTGTAGGGTAAATTATATTATTATGATATACGTGAATAGTAATTTGTGTGTCGTTGAAAATGTAACACAGCATGTTATATAATTTGGTCCATATGTGTTTTTCGAAGGGGTTTCGGAAATCAGTGATGGCAATGCTGCTATTAGGTTCCTTTAAGTTTTGTACCAATTCGGATTTTAAGTATTGTAGGCTTTCAAAGATATTTTCATATGAACAGTCGTCGAAATGGTATACTTTTGTGAATAAGAAATAGATTTTTCTTCCTTTAAGGTCGTGGGAAAGAGTTTTGTATAAAGTTCTTTCCTGATTTAGTAAAGATTTGTCGTTTTCTAGTTCGCCTAATATGTCTTCGACGAATGGATTTGACTCATCGAGGTCTATCGAAGTAGGTATGACGATGTTTTTACAGTTACTTTTGAGGATGTTGTCGTTGTGTTCTATTATGATAGTGTTACTCTGGAATTTTGAATTAGATGTTATTTTTAGGAATTGACTATAATTTTGTCTTAGAGAACAAGGTGGGGCCGATGTAGGAAGAGATGGGATAGGCGAGGTAGGAGGATTTGGAATGATAGAGTCAGTGGGTCCGGCGGGATTCTGAGCAGGTTCGACGTCATTAAATGTTTCCTCTCCGCGAGGAGGACTGGGGGTTTGAAGCAAGGAATCGTTTCCTTCTAGCAGGTCTACGTAGGAGGTTCGGCCCTCTACCCGAAAAAAAAAAAAAAAAAAAAAAAAAAGGTCTACGGAAGGTAATTCATCGGGATCTAAAAAGGGAATATGTACATCGAGGTCTTCTAGGGTAATTGGACTAAATCCGGTAGACAAATTTGGATTCGAGGTCGAAGGAATAGGCTCATCAACTGGTTGGATTGGGTTTACGGGAAATCGAGATAGAGCATCGGCGTTACTGTTAATTTTACTCTTTTTGTATTCGATTTTATAATCAAACTCTTCGAGTTTGAGTCTCCATCTAACCAAACGCGATCCTGGGTCTTTGCAGTTAAATAGCCATTTCAATGGTTTGTGGTCTGTTACTATAGTGAATTTGTGACCATAAAGGTATGGACGAAAGGTTTTTGTACCAAATATAATGGCTAGGCATTCTTTTTCCGTCGTAGAGTAATTTGTTTCAGCTTTATTTAGAGTCCTAGACGCGTAGGCTATTGGACGATCTTTCCCGATATCGCCCTGAGATAAGATTGCGGAAATGGCGTAATTGGAAGCGTCACAGGTGAGTATAAAAGGTTCAGAAAAGTCAGGGTAAATAAGGATAGGAGCAGATATAAGTTTATTTTTTAGTTCATCGAAAGCTTGTTGTTGTTCATTAGACCAGGAGAATTGAATATCTTTTTTGAGTAGAGAAGTTAAGGATTTAGCGATTTTAGAAAAATCTGGAATGAACCGGCGATAGTATGACACTAATCCTAAAAACGACTTAACGTCTTTGGGACATTTTGGTGTAGGGAATTTAGTAACCGCTTCTACCTTTTCCGGATTTGGGCTCACTCCTTTATCACTAATAATATGTCCGAGATAACCAACCTCTTTGCGAAGAAACTCGCACTTGTCGGGCTGAAGTTTTAGGTTGTGTTGGCGAAGTCTTTCAAGGATTTTAGATAGTTTGTCGCAGTGAGAGTTCAAGTCATATGAGTAAACAACTATGTCATCAAGATAAACGTAACAGTGAATACCTTGGAGACCGGCGAGTGCAGTATTCATTAAGCGTTGAAATGTTGCTGGTGCGTTTTTGAGTCCAAAAGGCATGCGATTGAATTGGAAATGCCCTTGTGGTACCGTAAATGCAGTTTTAGGAGCGTCTTTTTCGTTAATAGATATTTGGTGAAATCCTGAGCAGAGGTCTAAAGTGGAAAAGTATTGGCATTTGCCTAATTGGTCTAATATTTCGTTGATTTGTGGTATGGGGTAGCTCTCCCCAATAGTTATATCGTTTAATTTCCTATAGTCTATTACAATTCTCCATTTCTTTTGACCGGAGGAGTCCATTTTTTTTTTGGGACAATCCATATAGGAAACGACCACGGTGAAGTAGAAGGTTTTATAATATCTTGAGATAGCATTTTAGAAATTTGCGTTTCCACTTCTTTTTTGTGAATTTGTGGAAATCTGTAAGATTTTACATTAATAGGATCGGAGGACGTTGTATTAATTTCATGCTGTAACAAGTTCGTGGTGGACAGTTTGTCATCTGGTAATTGGAATACGTCGGAATAACGAGCACATATATCGAATAATTCTGTCTTTTCTTCGTCGTTCAGATGGTCTACTCTTAATAAATTTAGAACTTGATCCCTTCTAGCAATTGAGGATTTAGAAACATCAGAACTAAAGCTAGGGTTGTCATAATATGTATTTGTGAAATTTACGTCGAAGGGTTGTACATTTACTTTGATATCGGAATTAATGAACTTAGTTTCTTCTGATATGTTTAAAACAGATATGTTAACTCTGTTGTTATTTTTAACTGTAACTACACAGTTCGAGACTAGAAGTGAGTCAGAAATATGTTGATCTATTATAAGTCCTTCACGACAATTGGGGTTATCAACAGTGCATTCTATAATTGTTTCGGATCGAGGTGCAATTTTATAAATTGGATGATTGTATTTTAATTTAACTGTAAAGTGTCTTATACGTAATGTGTCTGAATTATAGTTTATAACGGCGTCTAGATCATTAAGGAGGTCTGTGCCAATTATACCATCGTAATCAAGATCGATTTCTTTAACCACATGAAATTTATATGATATTTCCGACTCATGGTCTTTGAACAGTGGAATTATAAAGTGACCCATGGTCGGTACTGTTGCGTTACTTGTATTTATGCCTTTAAGGTAGATGATTTCATTTTGGAGAGTGGGCAATGTTTTAATTGATTTTGCTTTTATAAGACTAACACAGGAGCCAGTATCGATTAAGAAAGCAAGGTCATGATTATTAAGTCTAGTTGCAATTTTTATGTGTGGTAAATAGCGTTTTGATTGATTGGACTTTATTTCGTAAATTTTTGACTCTGAACAACTAGGATATATAGGAGATACGGTAGGAACAACAGGAGTAGTAGTCGTGGCTTGAGTTGATGGAGCAACAGGGGTAAATGAAACATTTGATTCAGCGGATTTGATAGGTTTAGAAGATTTAGTAAATTTAGTCGATTTAGTAGGTTTGGTAGGTTTAGTATATTTAGTAGGTTTGGTTGATTCAGTGGATTTGGTGGATTCGGTGGATTCAGTGGATTCAGTGGATTCAGTGGATTCAGTGGATTCAGTGGATTTAGTAGATTTAGTAGATTTAGTAGAATTAGTAGATTTAGTAGATTCGGTGGATTTAGTAGAAACAGCGGAAACAGTGAATGTGTTGGTGTCCTTTGTATAAGGGTGGATCGGGTTTAGGCTTTTGGGGCTCACGAGACACCGCCGTGGGCCCGTTACTCGTTTAAATGTTCATCTGTGGGTGTTGTTTGATTGGGGTTAACATAACCGGCATTGTTGTCGTTTACAAAATGAACGCGATTCGGATATCGAGGGGTTCCCTGTGAATAATTAGGATTCGGAGTATATTGCATTCGTCTATCGTTGTTGAATTGTCGCTTGCGGCAGTTTTCTATGGTATGGCCTACATTTTTGCAGTATCTGCAGACAGCGGTGTTTGTTCTGAAATTGGACTGAGGTTGAAACTGAGGCCTCGGAAAAGGTTGACTATTGGTTGGTCTACGCTCCGCATGTGTGCTAGTAGACGGGCCAAACTGTCTTTTAACTGTCATCCCTATAAATTTTTCTTCTGCCGTCGCAAAATTAATCGCTTCATTTAGAGTGGTAGGGTCCCTACATCTGACTACTGTAGCTAATGGGGGTTGTAATCCTATTATGAAAACGTTCAGAGCTAGGTCTTGCATAGCAGCCAGCCGTCCGGCTAACTCGTCCTTTTTCTTTGTCGGTATTGAAATATTTATCTCCGTTAATACTTTAGCGAGACAAGATTCAACCCTTAATGAATATTGGCTTACGGATTCGTTTCGGCCTTGTTTGCATTCTTGAAGGTCTGATAATAAGTATGCATAATGTTTAACGTCTCCAAATTGAGTTTTTAAGAATTCTTCTAACTGTGACCATTTAGTAAATTCTTTGACGGCACATGCCGTTTCCGCTTTGCCCTCTAGGCGGCTGAGTATATATTTTAGGAGAAGCTCTGCTTGAGAAGCGGATGCTAGATTTATGGCGTTGCGACAATTATTTAAGAACGGTGTTAGTTTATCTCGTGAACCATCGAAAGTACCGATGAATTTGATAAGGACGTTAAGAGCAATTTCCGACATTGTAACAGATTCTTCTTCTTTAACCTCTCTCTGTTTCGTCATTCAATATATGATTTATGTATATGTTATTCAAATATTTATTTATATTTATGTGACTTAAAATGATTAAAACAAATAAACAGGAAGGAAAAAAAAAAGAGAAAAAATAGTTATAATAATATTCTAAATAAAATTTGAAATAGCACGATGTATAACTTATAGTGGTGAGATTATTACAAGGTTAAAACTTATGGCTATTAAAATTATCTAAAAGGTTCACAATGACTCGCTTGCGGGCGGTCCTTATCGCTTCTAAGAAACTGCAGATTGCATTGAATGTTAGACGCGTGGTTTGAATATTTGTAATACGATATTTTTTATTTTAAATTGCAGGATAGTTAATTATTAATGAATTTATAAAACGAATTAGTGATTATACAATTAAGTCGGTGAATTATCAAGTTCCTTATCTTAGGACTTACAGTACGAGGAGCATCTCGAAGTTGGAGCACGAAGAACTGGGAGATGGGATGATGATGATTTGGTTCTTGAGTAGGACTTCCTTCACGCGATGAGTTTGAATATGTGATAAAATTTGCGCCTTACTTTTCTTCTCACAGGAAACAGCGGAATTTGATATGTAGTTTTCTCACAGGAAACAGTGGAATTTGATGTGTAGTTTTCTCACAGGAAACAGTGGAATTTCAAGAGTCGTTTTTCACAGGAGACAGTGGAATTTGAGTGTCTTGACAATTTTCTCTTCTATTCTTTTCAGGATACAGTGATTATTTTCTTCTTTTTCTTGTTTCAAGGCTCACCTTCTAGGTACGGCTGCTTTCCAGAATCGCTGTGATGACTTTAGGTACGGAGACGAACCGAGGACCAGGTTTTTTGATCCCTTTCACGCTGCCACCAATGTTATGCGGGGTCTCCCGATTAGGTTTTTAAAAAAAATAATTTTGAAGAAGAGATTTCACTTTTATTGGTTCAATCACACGAACAACTGAATTTTAGTAATTGGCAGAAAGAGATATTATCTAAGACCGCTCCCGATGGATGATTAAGTACGACTGACTGAGTCTCGGTCGGTAACTATTACTAAGTGACTTCTTACTATGCTTACTCAGCATCAGTGGTTATTAAAAAGGATGTAACATCATTTTAACTAGCATGGGGAGTCTGTAACAATACGCTTTTATTAGCTTCAGACGTATGTATGGTAGTATGTAACGGAATCTTTGAACATGATTTTGACCCTCTTCAAAACGTCGGATTAACTCGAAATTTCGTGTACTTATTAAGGAACGATGACAATTTAATATTTAAAACAAAAATTGAAAAAATTTAAATTTAACAAAAAAATGAAAAATAAATAATAGTTTAAAAAACTAATAAAATACGCTTTTATAGAAAATCCAACTAAAAAATAGAAAATAAATCTCAATAAATTTGAATTAAAAGTAAGAAAGGAAGAAAAAAATATTTTATTGTAAAAAAAGCGTGGGGTGCTTTTCAGGATATTATCAAAATAACTCTTCTACTCATATCTGTTCATAAAATATTTATAACTACTGATACCATGCACCCCACGTTTTTTTTTACAATAAAATCATTTTTTCTTACACTATTTTTAATTTCCAATTTATATAGATTTATTTTCTATGTTTTAGTTAGATTTTCTATAAAAGCGTATTTTGTTAGTTTTTTTAAACTATTATTTATTTTTTAGGATTTTTTCGTAATATTTGTGTATTGAAAGTTTTTTTAGGTTAAGGCATTCAAGCAAGTTCTAATAAATTACCATATTTCGTGAATTCTAAGCAGTGGGCTCAGGCATAAGTCATAGGTCGACTATGTAAAGGCTTATACTCACCCAGATAATTTAGGCAGATTTAATAACGATGAAACACAAAAAAAAGATGTTACATTGAAATAAAATGTTGCTACTAACTAAGTGCGATGAGACCTTTACGCATACTGGTCTAAATTAGTTGCTTTGGGTAAGGAGCTGATTTGTTTTAAATCCATCTATGTGGTTTCATCGTAACTTCTATTCTATGGGGCGTAGTGATCTGTGGCTTTAATGTAAAATTACTAGAGGCACAGTTTATTGCTACACAATATCGAACAGAAACGCAGGAGAAGGACTTTTAAATATTTTTCTAGTAGATATCCTTTACTTGTGCCAAACAATAGAATATCTTACAAAATGAGCTATGGTGAGTTTCACATTTAGTGTCATAGCAATTAATCATTTCTCATGCGCCTTGCGAAGCTGTGATAACAAGGTGTTGTCAGGTAAAATGTGTTTGATGTAACCACACAAGGACAACTAAGCTGACATAAATACAAATTAGAAAGGCTAATTAAGCTTAAGCTACTGTTATAATACTGTTAATTTTTAATCTAATTATAGTGACGTGCAACCGCAAAAGTTATATCCTTTAAAGACAATAAAGAACCTAAACAGATTCAGATAGGTGAAGATTTTTTTCAATAGCTATTAGTATCGGAAATTAGGTAGTTTAATAATGAATGAAGTATGAATTGAAGTAAAATAATAAGTTAGTATTTATTATTCTCCTGATGGAAGCCTCTATGGTGGCGGCGTGGGCGCCCATGCGTCCACACCCGGTCGAGGTCGAGGGCGAGGCAGGGTGGTTCCGGGACACGATGTGTCGCATTTGTGATGCGTCGATGCCCCGGATTGGCCCTCGACTTCATGATCGCCAGGCGTACTGGTGGTCGCCCGAAATTGCGCAACTCCGCGTGGAGTGCGTTCGGGCGAGGCGCGAGTGCGCCAGGCATCGCCGCCGCCGCCTGCCGCGACGCAACGATCCGGTTGCATTCGCGGTGGAAGAGGTCCGGCTGCACGGCGCATTTCGCGTCGCGCAGAGGGCATTGCAGCTGGCCATCAGAAGAGCCAAGAACCAACACATGGAGGGTCTCTTGGAGACGCTGGATGAGGATCCGTGGGGGCGGCCCTATCATATGGTGCGCAATAAAATGCGGCCATGGGCCTCCCCGATCACGGAGCGTCTCCAGCCTCAGCAGCTGCAGCAGTCTTGGCGCTGTTCCCGCAGGAGCGGGAGGGATTTATCGCTCCCGCTATGGACGCGCCGCCGGAATACGACGGTGAAGTCCCTGCTGAGGTGCCCCATATAACGGGGGCGGAGCTCCGTGTGGCCGTACGCAAAATGTGCGCGAAGGACACTGCACCCGGCCCGGACGGCGTCCATGTTCGGGTTTGGGGCTTGGCTCTTGGTGCCCTGGGGGACCGACTCTTGAGGCTTTACAACTCCTGCCTCGAGTCGGGACGGTTTCCTTCATCGTGGAGGACGGGCAGACTCGTGCTGTTGAGAAAGGAGGGGCGCCCTGCGGATACCGCCGCCGGGTACCGTCCCATCGTGTTGCTGGATGAGGTGGGCAAGCTGCTGGAACGTATTCTGGCGGCCCGCATCATCCAGCATCTGGCCGGGGTGGGACCCGATCTGTCGGCGGAACAGTATGGCTTCCGAGAGGGCCGCTCAACCGTAGACGCGATCCTTCGCGTGCGGGCCCTCTCGGAGTAGGCCGTCTCCAGGGGCGGGGTGGCCCTGGCGGTATCACTCGATATCGCCAATGCGTTCAACACCCTGCCCTGGTCCGTGATAGGGGGGGCGCTGGAAAGACACGGAGTGCCCCCCTACCTTCGCCGGCTGGTGGGTTCCTACTTAGAGGACAGATCGGTCACGTGTACCGGACATGATGGGATCGTGCACCGATTCCCGGTCGTGTGCGGTGTTCCACAGGGGTCGGTGCTCGGCCCTCTTTTGTGGAATATCGGGTATGACTGGGTGCTAAGAGGTGCCCTCCTCCCGGGCCTGAGTGTAATCTGCTACGCAGACGACACGTTGGTCGTGGCCCGGGGGGGGGGAGTTTTGCTGAATCTGCCTGTCTTGCTACCGTTGGGGTGGCGCATGTCGTCGGCAAAATCAGGAGATTGGGCCTCGACGTGGCACTCAGTAAATCAGAGGCCATGTGGTTCCACAGGCCCGGAGAGTGCCACCTATCGATGCTCATATCGTGGTTGGAGGCGTCCGTATTGGGGTCGGGGTGCAGTTGAAGTACCTCGGCCTCATTCTAGACAGTCGTTGGACCTTCCGTGCTCACTTTCAGCACCTGGTCCCTCGTTTGTTGGGGGTGGCCGGCGCGTTAAGCCGGCTTCTGCCCAACGTCGGGGGGCCTGACCAGGTGACGCGCCGTCTCTATACAGGGGTGGTGCGTCCCTGGCCGTGGGGGTAGCAAAGTTGCTGCAACGGCCGCAACGCACCATCGCGGTCAGGGTCATCCGCGGCTATCGCACCATCTTCTTCGAGGCGGCGTGTGTACTGGCTGGGATGCCGCCTTGGGTTCTGGAAGCGGAGGCGCTCGCCGCTGACTATCAGTGGCGGGCTGACCTTCGTGCCCGGGGCGTGGCGCGCCCCAGCTCCAGTGTGGTCAGAGCGCGGAGGGCCCAATCTCGGCGGTCCGTGCTGGAATCATGATCCAGGCGGCTGGCCGATCCTTCGGCTGGTCGTAGGACCGTCGAGGCGATTCGCCCAGTCCTTGTGGACTGGGTGAATCGTGACAGAGGACGCCTCACTTTCCGGCTCACGCAGGTGCTCACTGGGCATGGTTGCTTCGGTGAGTTCCTGCACCGGATCGGAGCCGAGCCGACGGCAGAGTGCCACCATTGTGGTTGCGACTTGGACACGGCAGAGCACACGCTCGTTGCCTGCCCCGCATGGGAGGGGTGGCGCCGTGTCCTCGTCGCAAAAATAGGAAACGACTTGTCGTTGCCGAGTGTTGTGGCATCGATGCTCGGCGACGACGAGTCGTGGAAGGCGATGCTCGACTTCTGCGAGTGCACCATCTCGCAGAAAGAGGCGGCGGGGCGCGTGAGAGACGCGCAAGCCCGCCGCCGTCGAGCGGGGGCCAGGGAGGCGGATATCGCCCAAGCCCTGGCCCTCTAAGTGTTTCGGGTCCCCTTTACACGTCAGTCTAGGGACCGGCAAAGGGGGCCTAAGAAGACGACGTGCAAGCTGCTCTGGACGCGTTTTACGCAAGAGCATCCGGGTGATGGAAGGCCGGCTATCCTCGACCCACGCTGGTTTTGACCCAGCGGGATATTCCGTAGGGTAACCCATTCTAACCGGCGCCATCTAGGCGGGCTTCGGATAGCCTGCCGACCGAGAGGGCTGGTGGTCGTGGCGCCGACGACCACCAGTCCGGCGTCCCGAGGGGGAGGGTGATGGGAGAGATGTGCTCCGCACTAAACGCTTCACTTTCCCCCCTTTGCCTTTTCATGGGTTCTGTCTCATGCGAGGTTTGGACGTTGGTTGTTGAGCGACAGGAGGTTTTAGTCAGTTCGACTCTGACATGCTCCGCCCTTCATCCCCAGGGGAGGGCGGAAGTCCGGCGATTTCCTCCAAAAAAAAAAAAGTATTTATTATTAATTTTTTTGCAACCAGTTTGTCTTTTCAGGCTATCATTTGACATATTATTATATTACATAGACCTACCCTATTTCTTTCATATATTTTTCTATAGCGAGCCAATCTTTACATCTCTTTGTTTGACGATATCTTTGTGTTGTCCCGTTTTTGGAGTCTCATTTCATAGTGTCTTTCGTGAATTTTTTACGTTTGCCCTCATAATATATTCGGCTACTTCAATTTTTTTAATATAATTTTTTTGCTTCGTTATTCTTGAAATGGTCCACAATTTAACGGTAAGCAGCGGCTTGGCTCTGCCCCTGGCATTGCTGAAGTCCATGGGCGACGGTAACCACTCACCATTAGTTAAGCCGCATGCTCGTCTGCCTACAAGGGCAATAAAAAAAAAGCAATTTTCATAGTCCTCATATTTAGCATACTTTGCCCTGTATTATCTTGGAATTCTACAAGTTTTCGGTCGCTTGTGCTCATAGCAGGGGAAGTTTGACGTTTTTTTTTTTTTTTTTTTTTTTTTTATGTTTGAAAGTTTACTGGTGGCCCGAAGGCCTTTCCAGTTTCACCAGGACAGGTGGGCGAGCAAAGGCTCAGCCAAGAGGGGTGGGATTTGCTAACAACTGCCCGAGCGCCTCCGAAGGAGACCTAACAACTCAAGAGCAATTGTTTCGCGAATGAATCTACTACCGGATCGGAATCGCGACCCGCTGAGAAGATCCGGCGAGAAACTCAGCGGGCTGATGCATGGGTTAGGTTGCACGTCGACCTCTTTGTCGAGTTCGACGAGTACGGTTACCGGGGTCCCTAAGCCTGCCCCTAGTATTAGAGCTGAAGGCATCTAATGCAAAGGTTATTGGATCTGATGGATCCGTAAGGACGTGTCTAGGGCGTCGACGGTGACTGGCTCCTGCATGATCAGGATTCGGAGAGTAGTCAGCGGCGGCAACGATAAGGCGATTATCATGACGCATAGCCTTATCGAAGTATCGTTCCGACGCTGACTTCATGTATTTCCGAATTGATTCGAGGCCCAGGTCGTCGTGTAGGTCAACGTTCCTCACGAACCACGGAGCGCCGACAGCTAACCTGCAAAAGCGGGATTGTAGGGATTGGAGGGTGTCTATGTGTGTGCGGGCCGCGTGAGCGAACACCACACTCGCGTAAGTCATGACGGGCCTTATGCAAGTTTTGTAAAGTGTCACCTTGTTCCGAAGGGACATTTTACTCCGCTTACAGATCATGGGGTAGAGTCTACCGAGAATAAACGCGGCACGGTCACGGACTGATTTTATATGCGGGCGGAATGTCATCGATGCATCCAGGGTAACGCCCAGGTACTTGACCTTCCTGGCCCAGGGTATGGGTTGTCTAAAGAGAGTAATCGGGGGTGTGAGATTCCTCCTCCTAATCCGGGAGGAAATCCGTGTGGAGCTTCCCCTCTGAAATAGCACCGCAGTACTTTTCGCTGGGTTGATGTCTATGCGCCATTTTCGGAACCACTGTCCTAGGGCTAGGGCTGCGCTCTGAAGCTTCTTCGCGATTAGGGACTTATTTCTACTAGAATAGTAAACAGTCGTGTCGTCGGCGAATAAAGCTAAATGGGTCGGCGGCGACCGGGGAATATCGTTGACGAATAAGCTAAATAGGAGGGGTGAGAGGACAGAGCCTTGCGGGACTCCAGCTGTGAGAGGTCGTGGGGAGGAGCGGGTTCCCTCGACTCGATATCGAAAAGAGCGGTTCGACAAGAAGTCCCGTATGATGAGCACGAGACTATCCGGCACGCCCATGTTGAATAGTTTGAAAATTAAACCATTGTGCCAGACTTTGTCGAACGCTTTTGCGACGTCGAAGAAGAGAGCTCCCGTGTATAACGGTTTTGGTCGATTAAGCCCCACAAGAATGTGCTCCGTGAGGCGGTGCACCTGTTGAACGCATGAGTGATTTGTACGGAATCCGAATTGTTCATCGATGAGAATGCCCTTGGATGAGACGAAATCTCTGAGGCGCTTGTAGAGCAGACGCTCATACAGTTTGCCTAGAGACATGAGGAGGCTAATCGGGCGGTAAGTTTGACGTTCGTAGGTAAGGTATGGGAGAATATACGTGCTGTGTAATTTACTATTAAATCACATAGTCATGGTTTCATTACGAGGCCACCAAAGAACACTACTCTAACTAAAAATGTTGAAATTGTCGTTTTTCACGCAAATCGCTTCACTATGTTAAAAGTATTACAATTAATCATTATTGATGGGGTTCGAAGCAAGAGTAAATCAGCTAGTTACACAAAAAAAACCATAAATATATCTGCAATAATAAAGATTTTATAAATTTTTTTCGTTTAAACGCTCTTCCTGTATATCTACGAATTTGGAGTTAGCGTAGTGTTCATTGGAGGCATCGATTTGTAAAGTTTTCATAAATAGGCCCATATAAATAGGCCGTTTACAAATGTTGTTCCTTTTCCTATTAGCTTTTTTGAGTATTGGTTTTTTTGTAGATATGTTTTATCCCAGATATACGTTCTCTTCATCCACATGCCACATAACTTTTTGAAAACTTTAATACATAGTTATTTTCCAGAGCGCACGCAGGCAAATCCACCAATTATGTATCCGGTGTCGAAATCACGGAAGCTCTAAATGTCATGGTAGACGTGCAAAAGGATTCATTGGCCAGTGGTTACCTTTCGGTAAGATAATGTTTTTATTGTAAAACTTGGGTCAGCTTCACTAAACATAATATCCATTTATATTATCCGATATTTTGGTATTATGTCATTTATCATTGAAATCGTTCGTGAGCATGTATTATGTATTTCATTAGAAAATTGGTACCTGTTTGCGAAACTTGAACACCGATATAGTGACGACGTTGATACGATTACGCCGGTTGTCTTATTCTTTAGGTCAACGCTTCGTAAGATAATCAAATTTTGGCTAAACCAGCCAACACAAATATGAATTCTCCTACGAATAGTTTTTTTTTATTGCTTAGATGGATGGATGAGCTAACAGCCCACTTGCTGTTAAGTGGTTACTGGAGCACATAGACATCTACGACGTAAATGCGCCAACCACCTTGAGATGTAAGTTCTAAGGTCTAGTTACAACGGCTGCCCCACCCTTCAAACCGAAACGCATTACTGCTTCACGGCAGAAATGGACAGGGTGGTGGTACCTACCCGCGCGGATTCACAAGAGGTCCTACCGCCAGTTCACCACGCTGTGTTTAACAATAGTATGAATCGTTCCTAATTCATTAAAGGATGGATTCATGGAAGGCAAAGCCAAGTTGGCGTCCAAAATGCTGGGGGTCCTCAACAGAGCGAAGCGGTACTTCACGCCTGGACAAAGACTTTTGCTTTATAAAGCACAAGTCCGGCCTCGCTTGGAGTGCTGCTCCCATCTCTGGGCCGGAGCTTTTTTTTTTTTTATGATTGAAACTTTACTGGTGGCCCGAAGGCCTTTCCAGTTTCACCAGGACAGGTGGGCGAGCAAAGGCTCAGCCAAGAGGGGTGGGATTTGCTAACAACTGCCCGAGCGCCTCCGAAGGAGACCTAACAACTCAAGAGCAATTGTTTCGCGAATGAATCTACTACCGGATCGGAATCGCGACCCGCTGAGAAGATCCGGCGAGAAACTCAGCGGGCTGATGCATGGGTTAGGTTGCACGTCGACCTCTTTGTCGAGTTCGACGAGTACGGTTACCGGGGTCCCTAAGACTGCCCCTAGTATTAGAGCTGAAGGCATCTAATGCAAAGGTTATTGGATCTGATGGATCCGTAAGGACGTGTCTAGGGCGTCGACGGTGACTGGCTCCTGCATGATCAGGATTCGGGGAGTAGTCAGCGGCGGCAACGATAAGGCGATTATCATGACGCATAGCCTTATCGAAGTATCGTTCCGACGCTGACTTCATGTATTTCCGAATTGATTCGAGGCCCAGGTCGTCGTGTAGGTCAACGTTCCTCACGAACCACGGAGCCCCGACAGCTAACCTGCAAAAGCGGGATTGTAGGGATTGGAGGGTGTCTATGTGTGTGCGGGCTGCGTGAGCGAACACCACACTCGCGTAAGTCATGACGGGCCTTATGCAAGTTTTGTAAAGTGTCACCTTGTTCCGAAGGGACATTTTACTCCGCTTACAGATCATGGGGTAGAGTCTACCGAGAATAAACGCGGCACGGTCACGGACTGATTTTATATGCGGGCGGAATGTCATCGATGCATCCAGGGTAACGCCCAGGTACTTGACCTTCCTGGCCCAGGGTATGGGTTGTCTAAAGAGAGTAATCGGGGGTGTGAGATTCCTCCTCCTAATCCGGGAGGAAATCCGTGTGGAGCTTCCCCTCTGAAATAGCACCGCAGTACTTTTCGCTGGGTTGATGTCTATGCGCCATTTTCGGAACCACTGTCCTAGGGCTAGGGCTGCGCTCTGAAGCTTCTTCGCGATTAGGGACTTATTTCTACTAGAATAGTAAACAGTCGTGTCGTCGGCGAATAAAGCTAAATGGGTCGGCGGCGACCGGGGAATATCGTTGACGAATAAGCTAAATAGGAGGGGTGAGAGGACAGAGCCTTGCGGGACTCCAGCTGTGAGAGGTCGTGGGGAGGAGCGGGTTCCCTCGACTCGATATCGAAAAGAGCGGTTCGACAAGAAGTCCCGTATGATGAGCACGAGACTATCCGGCACACCCATGTTGAATAGTTTGAAAATCAAACCATTGTGCCAGACTTTGTCGAACGCTTTTGCGACGTCGAAGAAGAGAGCTCCCGTGTATAACGGTTTTGGTCGATTAAGCCCCACAAGAATGTGCTCCGTGAGGCGGTGCACCTGTTGAACGCATGAGTGATTTGTACGGAATCCGAATTGTTCATCGATGAGAATGCCCTTGGATGAGACGAAGTCTCTGAGGCGTTTGTAGAGCAGACGCTCATACAGTTTGCCTAGAGACATGAGGAGGCTAATCGGGCGGTAGCTCGTCGGATGATTTTTTGGTTTACCGGGTTTATGTATGCCGATAACGTCCGCTTCTTTCCACACCGCGGGAAAGATACAGTTCGCCATAGCGGCATTGAAAATAGATGCCAACATCACGATGAGTTGGACGGGTAGAAGTTTAATAACGCGGTTAGATATACCGTCGGAACCGGGAGCCTTGCGAGGACGTAGGTCTTTGATCAAGTCTTTAACTTCTATCGGGGTGACGGGTGGTAACGCATCCGATGGTGGCAAGCAGGCTCTGCGTTCTACCTCACTGTCTACTAATTCTACATGAACAGGGTCCACGGATTGAGTGCTGGGCGTGCACTGGGTTTGCAATGTATCGGCCAGCAGCTCTGCTTTTTCGTCATCATCGAACGCCGCGAGTCGGCCTGAGGGGCCTACGAGGGGGGCATAGTTACTACCGTATCCGATTTGAGAGTACGAGCTAAGCGGTAGTAAGACCTTTGGGAGGGCGCGAGTCCTTGTAAGAAATCAGACCATCTGGCATCTCGGACTTCGGCGATGCGAGACTTTACGTCGCGTTGTAGGGCACGCATTCGAATACGATTTTCCGCGGTAGGATACCTGTCGTAGGCGCGTATCGAGGCGTTCTTAGCTCTAAGGAGTTCCCTAATATCGTCGGACAATTTGAAGCGGTGAAGGAAGTCCTCCGCTACAACTTGTTTCGATGACCTATCTAATGTCGAGGTGATGTGTGACGTTAAGATGTCTATGGCTTCAGCGGTATCCTGAGGAGACGGGATAGAGTCCGGGTTAAACGGGAGCGATGGTGGATCAGATTCAGCCAGGCTGATGCCCAGCGTGTGCCAATCCACCACAGTCCTCGTGACGGGAACGGAATCGGGAGCGCGACCGAGCTTCATAACGACGGGACGGTGGTCTGAATCTAACTCTGAAACTACTTCGATCGAGTGTAAGCGCAGAGCTACGTTTTTTAATAACGCTATGTCGAGTATATCCGGGCGATGCGCGATGTTTAGCGGGTAGTGAGTCGGGGTTAGCGGAGCGACGATATCGAAAGCGAGATCATCGACTAACGCGTCAAGCCGCCTGCCATTCGGGGTTGTGGTGTGTGAGTTCCACCTGATGTGTTTACAATTTAGGTCGCCCGCAGAATGACAGAGCTCCCCATACCGAGCAGCGCCTCGATATCACTGCTTAGAACGATCTTATCCGGTGGAAGATAAACGGACGCGATAACGATCGGCGCGTGTCCCGTCAGTGAGATTCGGCACACAGATGCTTCGATATTAGCGAGCGCGGGAGGATCGAGCGGGACGCAATGCAGGGCTCTTCTATAGTAAATGACGGTACCACCACCACGGGCAGAGAGCCTGTCGTTCCTGACCATGTTATAGTTCGCGATTTTAGGGTCACGGCGCGCGGGCTTAAGTAGGGTCTCCTGCACTAAAAAGATATCAATTTGATGGTCACGCAAAAAGTCAGAAACCTGATCACGTTGATTTGCGAGACCGTAAGCGTTAAAAAATCCTATCGTTACGGATAGGGGCTTTATTCTACTTATATACGCCATTGATTACCGGCGGAGTGAGGGGAGGACGTACGTATTTAATGACGCGTATACGTCGGCGTATTCTTGCACAACGGCGATAAAGTGTTGTGCAGTGGAGGCAGCGCGAATGGCGTCGCCCAAAGCGTTAACGCGCTCAAAGTTGATCGACTGAAAGAAGTCGATCGCTAAAGCGAGATTTTCGGACGCGGTCGGAGGGCAAGTCGCGGGAGAGGGACGAGTCGCGGGGGCGGGACGAATCGCGGAGGAGGGAGTTGTAGCCGTGTTCGTGTACGGCAGCGGTTTTGCCCAGGCCGAGACACTGGGCACCGCCGCCGGAACGAACGCTGGCTTAGCCTGCGACGCAGAGGGTGCCGAGGCTTTGATGTCTGGGCCGGAAGCTCGGAGGCGGTTTTGGCGGGCGACGCGGCGATTTATTTTAGGGGCTCGGGGGCAACCACGGTAATTCGCGGGGTGACCCTGTGTTCGACACAGGACGCAGCTAGGCGGTTCCGTCGCGGTTTTTTGGTCGCGAGCGCAGAGGGCCGTGGCGTGATCGCCCAAACACTTAACACATCGGGGGCACGCGTGACAGTTACGGGAAGAGTGCCCGTACAATTGACAGTTATGGCACTGGCTAGGAGTGCCTTTTTTATGGGGGGCTTCGATGGCGATACCGGAGAGCCTACAGACGGTCTGTGTGTTGAAGATTTTCTTACCCTCGGGGGTAGGCTGGAGGGTGACTAGAACCATATTATATGGCTCCCTACCGCGACCGGTGTGCATACGGTGCACAGAATTCACTGGAAAGCCCTGTTCTAACAGATCGGCCTTGACGAGCTCTACATCTAACTCTTTAGGGATTCCGCGTATTACAACACGGAGTTCGCGCTCCTCCTGGAGCGTATAAGTATGGAAACTTATACGTTCCTTACGGAGGTAAGAAGAGAGGGCCCTATGGTCGTCAGGTGTTTGAACCTTAATTTGAATGCCGTTCGCGAGGTTACGGGCATTCGTGAAATTTATATTTTTGGCCTTAAGGGCCAGGCAAACTCGATCCCAAGCTGCCTTCTCCTGAAGGATAACCGGGGGAGGGGTGTGGGTTTTAATTTGTGCCACCGGACGCGGCGACGGAGTGGCACGGGCTGGGGGCGCAACGGGAGTCTGAGGGCGGGGGCGCGACGCGTTCACGGCTTTGCTAATTTTAGCGGCCGCGGGAGCTCGAGACTCCGCGGCACGCTTCTTACCCTTCTGTACCAGGGTGAATCCATCCGTCGATGAGGCGGGGGCGAGGTCGACCTCCATCCGAGTCAGAGTCGGAGCACGAGGAGGCGGGTGCAGGCGACCTACGAGCAAGTGTAGGTGTTTTAGAGGGCGCAACGGAGGCCGCGGATGATCGCTCAGCTGAAACGATGGTCACGGCGGACGACGCAGCAGCTTTTCTCGCCAGTATAGGCGACACGGGAGCGGCAGGCACGACAGAGGCTGCGGTGCTCAATGCAGAAGCTCTGCACGCAGGTACAGGCGACGCAGGAGCAGCGAGCGCGGCGGAGTCCTCGAGAGGGCTCGCAGTGTGATTGGCCTTGAAGGCCAGAAACTCTGAGGCGAGCTGTGGGTGGCGAAGTCGGAGGAATTCCGCGAATACAGCGTCCATGATCGCTGAGTACCCAGGTGGGGCGGCCCCGGGTCTTGAAACACTCGCCTTGCGGCGAGGCCCCAACTTCTCGGACCTGAGCGGTTCTATTGAACAAATAAATACTTGCAGGAAAACACTTTGTCGGCAAATGTTCCACGAACACAAAAATAACTAAAACAAAACAAATAAAAGCTTCCAGGAAACACACTTGGTCGGCAGATGTATCACGAACACAGGCCGCGCGAACAATGGCCGGGCTAACAAAAGCCGGGCGAACAAAGACCGGGCGATCGAGTGGACGATGAGCACGTCCGCACGTGACGGGTGCCTCTATCGGAATGGGCCGGAGCTCCCAAATACCAGCTTCTTCCATTTGACTCCATACAGAGGAGGGCCGTTCGGATTGTCGATAATCCCATTCTCACGGATCGTTTGGAACCTCTGGGTCTGCGGAGGGACTTCGGTTCCCTCTGTATTCTGTACCGTATGTTCCATGGGGAGTGCTCTGAGGAATTATTCGAGATGATACAGACATCTCGTTTTTACCATCGCACCGCCCGCCACCGGAGTAGAGTTCATCCATACTACCTGGAGCCACTACGTTCATCCACAGTGCGTTTCCAGAGATCTTTTTTGCCACGTACCATCCGGCTATGGAATGTGCTCTCCTCCACGGTGTTTCCCGAGCGCTATGACATGTCCTTCTTTAAACGAGGCTTGTGGAGAGTATTAAATGGTAGGCAGCGGCTTGGCTCTGCCCCTGGCATGCTGACGTCCATGAGCGACGGTAACCACTCACCATCAGGTGGGCCGTATGCTCGTCTGCCTATGCGGCAATAAAAAAATATTAAAAAAATATATATATATATATATATATATATTTCGCCATTCTAGCATATTGGCGTATATAAAAATATTCATAAAAAAACTAGACAATTTACTATAACAATGTTTCGAATGGAAACAACCAAGAACATCGTCCAATCTAGCTTGTTTCATC
Source organism: Bombyx mandarina (assembly GCF_030267445.1). NCBI lineage: Eukaryota > Metazoa > Arthropoda > Insecta > Lepidoptera > Bombycidae > Bombyx > Bombyx mandarina. The sequence continues at coordinate 791,655 of NC_143228.1, read as the reverse complement.
TCTGCATATAACTAAATGATGTCTTTAAAATTATATGCGAAATTTATACTCGACGAGATTCCCTAACATCAAAACTAACAAAACAATAATGTAAAATATCTAAATACGTGATCTGCTTACTAATAACTAAGGCGGGACTTTGCCATTGAGGTGCGTGGACGACAAAACCAGCCTTATTCAAATTAAATATATAAAATCGATTTGAAGAATTTAAATTCCTCAATTATTCGTGACACGTTTCTGTTGAATAGATAGATCGTTCGACGACCCAGTTAGTACTTAGTAGTCATCGGAGACCATAGATGTTACAAGTAAATGGCGCCGCTCATTTCTAAGCTCGAAGTGGATATCTCAGCGATATTTTATTAACAATCCTGACCCTTCGTTCGGTCTACAAGACGCCCTATGAGCAATACCGACAAAGTTATCGCCAATTTTTTTTAAGGTGACTATGTGTGTATACTTAGGGCTCCGCCACCTCCAGATCTACTGACCTCGTGATCGATTTAAAAATTACGAAACCATGGATTAAAGTGCAACCTCAAAGTTCTTGATATTTGATTGCAGATTTACCATAAGAAAGGATTCTTCGGCCTTTGTAATTCTTGTTTAAAATCCTATTGACTAATAATAATAATAAGCCTTTATTGCTGTTTTACTTACTAATTACTTAATACATTACTTAATAATAAATTAAATCTAAGTGCAACTTATAATCAAATATTCCGTTCGGTGTTCGCTGTGGTTTTAAAAACAGCTTGTCTCTCGACAAAGGCCTCCTCTAAAGATTGCCAATATTCTCGATTTTTGGCCATTCGACTCCAATGCGGGCCGGCTACACTCTTTATTTCATCTTCCCATCGTTTTGGCTGTCTTCCTTTTTTTCTACAGCCATCCCGTGGGTACCACTCTGTAATTATTTTGGTCCATTTCTCGAATTTCTCTCTTAAGATATGTCCTATCCATCTCCACTTCAGCGTTCTACTTATTTGGATTGCGTTTTTAAATTTAGTAAATCTTTTTATTTCCGACAATCGTACTTTGTCTCTTCTCTTGACACCAGTGACACTTCTTTCTATGTTGTTCTGACATACCTGTATTTTATTTATTAATTTTCCGGTTAACGCCCATGTCTGGCAACCGTACGTCAAACAGGGTAGGATGCACAAGTTAAAGATTTTTCTTTTATCTTTTATGGACATCTCTTTGTCCTTCATTACTTCACTAAGGGACCAATACCTCTTCCATGTGTTGGCAATTCTTCTATCAATTTCCTTTTGCATGTTGTCAGTGGCAGAGATCAACTGTCCTAAGTAGACATACTCGTCAACGTATTCTATGTTTTTAGAGTTTAATTTTACGTTGTATGCCTTTGAAGAATTTGTCATAAGCTTCGTTTTTGTGGGATTTATTGAGAGCCCAGCTTTAGGACTTTGATCTGATAGTTGCTGTAGCATTTCCTCTAATCTTTTCGGGCACTCTCAAAATAGAATCAGGTCGTCAGCAAAGCGAAGGTGGTTTAAATTTTCCCCATTTATATTGAGTCCATTATTTGCATTCCATTCGAGATCCCTGAATATCATCTCCAGAACTGCTGAAAATAGCTTAGGTGATATGGGATCCTTGTCTAACGCCTCGTTCAATTGGGAATTCCTCACCTGTTCTTTCGAATTTAATTTGTGCGGTACTCCGGGAGTATACCTTTTTGAGAATATTTATATATTTTTCTTCTATTCCCTGACCGTGTAGTGCTCTCCGTATATATTCATGTTCTAAGGAATCGAAAGCTTTGTTGAAATCTACGAATCCTAGATAATCGATTTTATTGTATTCCTGATATTTTTGTAAAATTTGTCTTAGAACATGAATGTGGTCTATTGTCGAGAATTTGGTTCTGAATCCAGCTTGCTCCTTTGACTGATTTTCATCTAGTTTTACCGTTACACGAGCTAATATTATTTTTGAAAAAATTTGATATATATTCGACATTAAGCTAATTGGTCGATAGTTCCCGATTTCGCTTTTATCCCCTTTTTTGTGCAGTAGTATTATCGTCGATCTTGTCCAGTCATCTGGGATGTCTTCGGTCTCCAAAATTTCATTAAATATATTTGTTAATATAGGCGCGATAGTCGGTAAAATAAATTTGAGAAGTTCATTGACTAATAGCCATGTATTAGTTACACTAGATGATGACTAGTTTTTTTGATAACTTTTTTTTTTATCCTACCTATGCTGATAGCCTCGAGAGGCTATTTCAGCTTCACCCTAACGTTTGTAGGTGAGCTCGCGGGGCTCAACCGGAGAGTTGCTAACACTGACCGTAGCAAGACCTTCGCAGAATCTACCACCGGATCGGAAACGCGACCCACTGAGAAGATCCGGCGAGAAACTCAGTGGGCTGTGTCTATGGGTTAGTTCGCTCGTCGAGCCCTTCGTCGCAAGCGACGGGTTCGACCAGGACGGTGACCGGTGCTTGTGGTGCCTAAAAGCACCGTTAATGGATCAGGAGGATCCGTAATGACGTGCTTTGGGCGACGTCGACGGTTTACCATTCGGTCTACTGGGTCGGGTATGTAATTTCCAGCGGCTACGATGAGAGGGTTCTCATGTCGTGCCGCCTTCTCAAAATGGCGCAGCGATGCCGACTGCAGATACTTACTAACTGAATCTCCAGGTCATCGTGGAGATCCACGTTCCTAAGGAACCAAGGCGCTCCGACGGCTATCCTGCAAAATCGGGATTGAATAATCTGAAGGGATTTCAAGTACGTGCGGGCTGCGTGAGCGAACACTACGCTTGCATACGTCATGACGGGGCGTATACAAGTGTTGTAGAGAGTTACCTTATTGCGGAGGGACAGTTTGCTTCGACCGCAAAGCATTGGATAGAGTCGTCCTAGAATAAACGCGGCGCGGTCGCGTCCCGTTTTTATATGGGGACGGAATGTCATCCCTCTGTCGAGGGTGACGCCTAGATATTTGACGAGGCCCAGGTGAGGCCCACGGTATGGGCTGGCCAAAGAGAGTGATGGGGCTAACAGCGGAGGTGTTTGCGCGCCTACTACGGAGTGGGATGCTCGAAGTGATGTTCGGAGGGCGACCCCTTTTGAAGAGCACCGCTGTGCTTTTCGTGGGGTTGATGTCAATTTGCCACTTCCGAAACCACTGTCCCATGGTGGCTACTGCGATCTGGAGTTGCCGATGAAGCAGCGACATCTTCCTACACGAGTAGTAGATAGCCGTGTCATCGGCGAAGAGCGCTAGATGGGTCTCGGGAGACCGGGGTATATCATTGATATACAAACTAAATAATAACGGGAGACTAATCGGACGGTAACTAGAAGTTTCGTTTCTCGGTTTGCCCGGCTTATGTATACTGATAACGTCCGCTTCTTTCCACACCGCAACAAAGATGCAAATTGTAAATTAAAATTGTAATTTAAAATTGTAGCCAACATTGCTATCAGTTGGACTGGCAAGAGTTTTAGCGCGCGGTTGCCGATGCCATCGGATCCGGGTGCCTTCCTAGGTTGGAGGTTGTGGATCGCGTCTCTAACTTCGTCAGTGGTAATGGGGGGTAACGCGTCCGAGGGCGGCAGGGAAGCTCTGCGCTCGACCTCCCTGTCGACTAACTCGGTGTGTTCGGGGTCCGCGTGTTGAGTGCTGGTGGTGCACTGCTCTTGCAGTGCATCGGCCAGCAGCTCAGCCTTGTCATCGTCATCGAATGCCGGTGGTTGGCCTGAAGGGCGTACAAGGGGAGGCATAGTAGCGGTAGTTTCGGATTTGAGAGTCCTAGCTAGTCGCCAGTATGCTTGGTGGGAGGGCGCGAGTTGTTCTAAATAACTATGCCAATTATCGTTACGCGCGTCGCTTAAGCGGGAGTGGACTTCGCGTTGTAGACGACGCATCCGAATCCGGTTTGAATGCGTGGGAAGACGATCGTAGGCCCGGATTGCCGCGTTCCTAACTCTTAAGAGATTCCTAAGATCGGGGGACAGTCTGATGCGGTGGAAGCTGTCCTCCACATCGACTTCTTTTGAAGGTCTAATTATCGCGGAAGAGATGTGATCGGTAATGATGTTTATGGATTCGACGGTGTCCTCGGGGGATAGATTCGAATCCGGGCCGTAAGGGAAGATTGGCGGAGCGGCTTCGGCTAGGCACGTGCCCAGCTTATTCCAATTCACCATGGTCCTCGTAACAGTGACTGGGTTGTGAGGGCGACCGAGCTGCATAACAACAGGTCGGTGGTCTGAGTCGAGCTCTGACAGTGCTTCGATGAAACGCAGGCGCAGAGTTACGTTCCTAAGCAATGACAGGTCTATAGTGCTCGGACGGAGCGCGATGTTATACGGATAACATGTTGGAGTTGGGGGACCGACTACTTCAAAGGTGAGGTCGTCTATAAACGCGTCGAGACGCCTACCGTTAACATTTGTACGATGGCAGTTCCACCTAGTGTGGTGGCAATTTAAATCGCCTGCCAGGATGACAGAGTCTCCCATGCCGAACAGTGACTCGATGTCACTGCTCAGAAGGGGCTTGTCCGGGGGGAGATAAACGGATGCGATGACGATCGGCTGGTGTCCCGTCAGCGAGATACGGCACACTGACGCCTCGATATGTGAGAGCGAGGGAGTATCGAGAGAGACAACGTGCAGGGCCCGCCTATAGTAAATGGCAGTCCCGCCTTTGGAGGCGGTGAGTCTGTCATTCCTAACCATGACGTAATTCGCGACTTTCGGGTCACGACGCGAGGGCTTCAGACAGGTTTCCTGCACTAAAAGAATATCTACAAGATTATCGCGGAGGAATTCAAAAATTTGATCGCGTTGCCGCGCGAGTCCGCTAGCATTGTAGAATGCTAACGTAAGGGAATACGGTTTTTCTCTACCTTTTTGCGCCATTGGTTACCGGTAAAGATTTACAAAGTGCGGGACACGGACTCGTATACGTCCATGTGGTCGAACGCGGCCGCGAGCCGCTGTTCGGGGGTTACCGACCTACGGATAGCGTCTGCGAACGATCGCAGACGGTCGAAGTTCACCGCAGTGACGAAGTCGCGCACGAGCGCGAAGTCGTTGACGGCAGAGGGTGGCGGGGGACGGAACGCGGGCGCGGGGCGTGTCGCGAGCGGGGGCGGGGGTGTGGTTTGCGTTCCCGCCTTCGTATACGGCAGCGGTTTTTTCCACGCCGAGACCGTGGGAACTGCATCCGGCACGATGGCGGGTTTCGGCACTGAAGGCGCCGAAGTCTTTGGGCCGACGGTTCGGGGGGCTGGGTGGGTCGGACGTTTACGCGGAGCCCTAGGACATCCACGGTAGTTCGCGAGGTGCCCTTGCTTAAGGCATAGGACACAACTTGGAGGTTCGGTCGCGGTTTCCCTAACTCGCGAGCAATCTAATGTGGCGTGATCGCCGAGGCACTTTACGCAGCGGAGGCGCGCGTGGCAATTACGAGTCGAGTGGCCGTAAAGCTGGCATCTGTAGCACTGCCCGGGAGTGTCACGTTTATGGGGGCTTCGATTGAGATCCCGGATACACTAACTATCGGGAGGGCCTGAGCGGTCAGATCCTCCTTTATGTAGTCGATGTCGAGTTCTTTAGGGACTCCGCGTATTACTACGCGGAGCTCGCGGTCCTCCTGAAGAGCATAGGTGTGAAAACCTATGTTCTCCTTTCGGAGGTATGAAGAGAGGGCCCTATGGTCGCCCGGCGTTGCGACCTTTATCTGAATCCCATGCGCGAAGTTACGCGCATGGGTATAATTGCCCTATAGCTTAGATATTCAGCCCTAATTGTCGGGTACCTTTCCCGGAGGAACCCGACAAAATCACTGTCACAAACACTTGCACTTTCTTCCATATTTCTTCTTGCTTCTTGCCCGGGGAGGGCGGCCCCGGGACTTTTGATGAACTCGAAGAAAGGCGAGGCCCCGGATAGGATTTGTAACCTCCCTGTGCTGCAGGACAGCAAGGAGCAGGGGGGGGGGAATGCCTATGCCGTGAAAACGGCAATCGGCGGGGAAAAGGAAAGGAACCCGCTCGGGCTGTATAATGCTACAGCGGGCGGAACCACGAGCGGGGGTCTAGTCTTGAAAAAGACTGTTGTTTTGGGAAGGGTTAGGAAATCGCTAGCCTGTGATAGTGCCACAGGAAGCCTGATCGTAGCGATTGGTTGCCTTGAAAAAGACAGTTGGTATGAGGTGGGTATTCACGGTTACAACACTATCATGCACAAATGTGTATTCCGATGCGTAGGTCGCAAGCGACCAACGGATTGGAAGACACAACCGAGTCGTAAACGAGAATGTATTTACGGCCACTAAACTGTCGAGCACAGCTGTGAGTTCAGAGACGCAGCTCGCAAGCGGGCCACGGATCGGAAAGCACGTCCGCGCACGACCGAGTCGTGAGCGAGAATGTTTTGATAACGGCATTTTGTTGTGTCTTTAAAGCGGTTAGTTGCCCTCAATTAAGAAAAATAGTGTTATTATTCGCCAATAGATGTCGGGAAGAGTTGATTATTGAAAACACGAATAAAACAACATTTTCTGAAAATAAATCGTAGCTAGATCGATTTATCGCCCCCGAAATCCCCTGTATACTAAATTTTATGAAAATCGTTGGAGCCGTTACCGAGATTCAGATTATATACATATATATTAATATACAAGAATTGCTCGTTTAAAGGTATAAGATTAGATCAAAAGCACCTTAGGGAATATATAAGTATATTTTAATATTTCCTTTTCCTTAATACTATTTTTACGGTTTTAATTTCACTTTATTGTCATTATATTAACAATGACGATTGATGACCACTATTCCGTGATCACGTAAAGGCAGTTTTGCTATGTCTACGACTCAGGGAAACCGAAGAAAATATACTTCCTCTTCCATTGATATTTTTCCTTCTTTTATTTATTTATTGCTTAGATGTATGACTCACAGCCCTCTTGTTGTTGAGTGTTTACCGGGATTTATTTAGTGTTTGCGTGACGAGTGGTAAGTTATTGAGTTTTTTATTAACTGTAAGTATAAAAGTTACCTATTTACCATATTTTTGTTGTGCTAAATACGCTTTTTATACTTCTTTCTTAATATACACCTGTAGCCTTCCTTCCACCACTGAAGTGGTGGTCATAAATCCATATCTCAAGCTTCTCAAAAAACAGATAGTTCCGTAACTTTTGGTTGCTACTTTAAAAAATCTACAGGGCGCTTTCCGTTGATCTAGAATTATCAAAATAAGACAAGAATGTGGGCTTAGAGTTTTGATTAGGAATAACTAAGTAAATATTTTATTTTATAAATCTCGTGAAGAAAATTGACTTCCTTTATTGTTTTTCCCGCGCTTGCGCTGTTTGAAAAGCAGTTCGAATTAATGTAGAATGTCAATAAAACGGCGGTAACAGAGATGAAGAAATCTGCAGTTATTAAATTAATATCTATGTAGAATTTTGAACGAATTTACTATAAAATAGACTGTATAGGTCGTTTTCTTTTTTTTACGAGCAACATATTGAAGTCTTATTTAAAATATATATCAATAAGTTTTTTTATTTATTCCTTAGATGGGTGGACGATCTCACAGCCCACCCGGTGTTAAATGGTTACCAGAGCCCATCGACATCTACAACGCAAATGCGCCCCTCACCTTGAGATATGAGTTCTAAGGTCTCAGTATAGTTACAACGGCTGTCCCACCCTTCAAACCGAAATGCATTACTGCTTCACGGTAGAAATAGGTAAGGCGGCGGTACCGTCGGCACTCACTCGTGCGGATTCGCAAGGGGTCCTAGAATCAGTAATTAAGTAAATTATAATTTTGCGGGTTTTATTTTTATTACACGATCTTATTCCTTCACCGTGGAAGTCAATCGTGAACAATAAAATCAATCAATTTTACAATAAAAAAAAAATTCTTACACTATTTTTAATTAAAATTTATTAAAATTTATTTTATATTATATTTAGTTGGATTTTTTATAAAAGCGTATTTTGTTAGTTTTTTTAAACTATTATTTATTTTCATTCTTTGGTTGAATTTAATTTTTTTTTTTTGACAAAGATTCCTTTATATACTAACATACGTCTGTAAGTAATAAAAGCGTATTAAAAATACATAACCAAATGAAAAAACAAGAACTCTCGTAATTTAAAAATGGCTTAGGCTGTCCTGATTAGTAGAAGACCGTAATAAATTATACACTATATCGCTTTATCATTAGATTTCATTTTTCCAGTTATATGTTTATGATCACCAAGATGAGATCACGTTGCTGGATAGTCCGATCACGTTGACACCAGGTGCCTATTTCGACGTCAACGTGTATCTGTGGGCTATTGATTCTTCACCCTTTGTTGCTGCGCTGCCCATGAGCGTTAGGAAGTGCATTGCTGCAAGTGTGAGTAATGTTTGGAACTGATTCTATTTTTAAACGGATTCTTATCACGATTTTTAAGTTTGATAAGGGTTAGGGTACACTAAATGTGATTATATCCGAAAACTAAAATCATGCTGAGAACGTGTTAAATAAGTAATAGTATTCTTGATGCTAATTATGTTTGTTTGATATTATAGGGTACAAGTTTCAAGAATATTTTTTGTAATTTACGTGAGATGTGTTCATTAATACGCACGGTTGGTACTTCGTTGGTATTAAGATGTGTTTAAGTTGTGAAGGAGTGAGGACTGCATTTAAATAATTAGTCGCATATCAGCTTATTCAATTTAGAAGAGCCATGTGGGAGATTGTTTTAATATTGTGTATGTAAAAGATGTTCAAACAATTCGCGGGCAGATTGAATAAAAACACGTTTCTTTCTACAATAGGCCTCATCGGAAGGCTCTTTTATGATTATTAGGATTACTTGGAAGGATTACTTGTGGCCCGGAGGTATTTACAGTTTGACCATAACAGTTGGATAAGACTCAGCAAAGAGGGGTCAGATTAACTAACTGCTGCTCCAGCATCTCCAAAGGAGACCTAACAACCCAAAGGCAGCTGCTTCGCGAAGAAATCTAATACTGGATCGGAGTCGCGAACTGCTGAGAAGATTCGGCGAAAAACTCAGCGAGCTGATGCATTTGTTAGGTTGCATGTCGAACTCTTTGCCGAGCTCTACGAGTACGGTTACCGGGGTCCCTGAGCCTGCGTACGGATTGTTCAATGTCACTCAAAGAGCAATGACTCAAAGGATTACAAGTAGCAGTGGACAGGGCGCATAGCTCGTAGATAAGATGGCTGCTGGGGCCGTAAAGTTCTTGAGTGGTGACCGCGTACTGGAAAGCACAGCGTGGGTAAACCTCCCGCGAGGTGAACCGACGACCTGCTGAAAGTCGTGTGAATCCGCTGGACGTAGGTTGCACGGGACCGGTTACTATGGTGAACCTTGGGGGAGGCCTATGTCCAGCAATCGACATTAGTGGGCTGAAACAAAAGTTTCAAATATGATTTTCTCTGATTGAATGGCCTACTTCTGTGTATTAATTATCTATCTATTATAATTTGTGAAAATTGTAAAATTGTGAAAATTGGTACCAATGAACTTTTTGTCGAGATATTGAAGCGATTTTGTTTTATTACTTAAATAGATAGAAATTATTCTTTAATATGTATATATAGAGATTAATAAATCGATAATATTATTTTTTATAACAATATGTCAATTATTGGGTGTAGCATGTGAATTAGAGTTTGGTGCACTAACTCAATCTGTAGTCAAATAGAAACGTCAAAAAGATATTTTACTGAAGGGACACAATACGAGGCGAAACAATTTATTAAGTCAAGGTACTCGTATTATATGATACAGTATATTGTACTATTTGAATAAAAAACAAAAGACTTTTTTTTTGAGAGCGCTCGATTTTCCTCCTCCTCATCAAATTGTCGTACTTGCGCCTTTTAATAAAATAGATTCTTAAGGGGTAGACCCCAATGAAAATCAGATCTGCTAACAGAGAATAAAAAGGTACTTAACTGTGACAGTATCCTTGTCCATTTCTCTGTTTATTTCCTAATTCTCAATCTGAATCTTTTCTATATATTAATACGTGAAGCAAAAACTTTGTATCCCTTTTTACGAAAATTGCGCTTACGGAGGAGTATGAAATTTTCCACACTTATAGAGAATATAGAGAAGGAGCGCACAATGCTAATATTTTTTAAAAAGAATGCATAAAAGATACATTAAATCAATAAAGAAAGCATTACACACACTACATACCGTGTATTTGACGCACACACGCATGCATACTATTTATTGTTAAACTTTTGTTCTTGACGTCTGTTGTCAAATTGAGAATAGATTAAATATTGTTTGTCTTTGTTGTCATTTGTGATTATAGAAGTATAAAATACAATCATAATAGTGTACAAACTTACAATTCCAATTAATTATAGTCGAATTTCGACTACTTCAGTAGTAGTTCATGATTCTGTTATTTGTATAGGTACAAAATAGATTGGTGATAATTAAGACAAATGGCGTGAATTCATTTGTCCGTGAGAGTTGGCAGAGCTAATAGGAGTTTGACAGCAGGAAACCGCTCCTAATGAGTTTTAATCATAGCCTTATTTATTTTAAACATAATTAACAACAATGAAACAATTATTGGTGTTGGCTTATAGCTTTTCATGAACAAGGAAAGTGTAAGGCAGAAAATTGGAGTAGTAAATATGTAGTAGTATTCAGTCTGTTTAGTATAGACAAAATAATATATTATAATAAACAAGTAGACATAAATTCAAGTTTAGGAACAATCGCAACCAATCGATGGCATAAAACAAAACTACATAACACACAAGGCCACATTATTCCCGTTTACTATCAGATACTGAAGCGAAAGTATCTGCCAAACGCGTTAACCTTTTAACCCTTTCTAACGACCTCAGACACATGATACGCTCAAGCTTAATGAGACCAACGCTAACTGGTTTCTTGGAAAATAAAATGTACAGTTGTGTTTCTGTTGTCATGAGTCATTGAATGGTATTTTGTTTTTGGTATATTAAGAACGTTATGTCATAGCCAAATTTTACATATTGCTTATTGATGACAGCAGAACAGTTGAGACATTGAGTCTCACTAACAATCTTCACGGGAATATATTAACACACGCATTTGGGTATTTCTTCGATGCTTTGATCAACATACAGAAATCTAAAATGGAAACAAATAAGAGCCCCTTAAATACAATTTGTGTTTTGAAATTGGTCATGAAGAAATCACGTGATCAGCATTGTAATTACTGTTTCAATACAAGTGATAGTCCGAACCGATGTCTTTAATCTATTAACAATGTCGTCCATACTCTCCGATAATCACCTGACTCATTATCTTTTAGCTCGTCTCATTTATACTATAGTAGAATTATTTTGTCCGTGCAGTTTGGGTCATAAAAAATCGGTGAAGCGAGTATTTCGCTCTCTCGTCTACTCACGAGCCTTATGGACGGGCATAGTGATGCGCATTATTGTTGTCGATAAGCGTTATCGATAGTGTATTTAGTTTTCTCATTTTGTGGGTTAGTGATAAAAATGAAAGAAAAAATCACTAATCGAACACTTACACCACATATCGCCGCAGCAAGTTAACGAAAACGGCAGAAATTAACACATTGTAACCTTTCGGGATTTATTATTAAAATTTTTAACACATTGTTGATAGCAACACGTGCAATATTATTTTGACTAAATTCTGCCGTTTTGATACAAAACAAAGGAGTAGCTATTGTGTCACTAAAGAAATTCAGAGAACGAATGCATAAAAACAGATTTCTCTTCGACATAATCTACTATAATTTGCAGGTAAGTACAAATGACTCATAACATAACAATGTCTCACCACCCTTCGTATACCACCCCGCCGCCTTGTACCTGCCTTGATGACTATTTGTTTTTATCGACAATGGCGTTGCGCCCGCGCAACATGCTCACCGCCCTTTTTTTTTTTTTTTTTCACAGGAGAAAATCGCCGGATCCCCACCCGCGCCGCAGGTGGGGTATGTGGGAGTTGAACCCACTAAAAACTCCTGCCGCTCACAACCGGCGCCCTACCTCGGACCGGGCCGGAGCCCAGTCGGGGCTATTGAAACGGCGGGACAGGGTTGACGCAGAGCACATTACATCCATCCCACCGTCCCACGGACGCCGGACCGGTGGCCGCCAGCGACACGACCACCGGTTCCCTCGTTCAGCGGGTCGAGAGCCCGCTTTGATGGCGCCGCGTTACACCTTCCCCCAGAGCGGTCGGGGGAACGCGGTCTACCATCACCCGGCTTCCTATTGCGGGTGAGCGTGCCAAGCACGCCACCCCACGTCTGGGTCTCTCCCCGCACAAAACGGGTGGGACCCCTAGCTCTTAGGGGGCCAGGTCACGGATACGACCCCGGTCCCGACCCCCTGCTCGGCGGCGGCGGGTTTCTGCGTAGTGAGGAGAGCTTTCCCTCACTCGCCCCGCCGCCTCCTTCTGCGAGATGGTGCACTCGCAGAAGTCGAGCATAGCCTTCCATGACTCATCGCTGCCAAGCATCGACGCCACGACGCCAGGCAGCGACAAGTCAGGTCCTATCTTTCCGACCAGGACACGGCGCTGCACCTCCCACGCGGGGCAGACAGCGAGCGTATGCTCCGCCGTGTCCAGGTCGTGTCCACAATGGTGACACCTCGTCGTCGGCTCAGCCTCTATCCGGCGCAGGTACTTCCCGAAGCATCCGTGCCCGGTCAGCACCTGCACCAGACGAAAGGTGAGACGTCCTTCGCCACGATTCACCCAGTCATCAAAGACCGGGTAAACCGCCTCGACGGTCCGTAGCCCCCACGTGGGGTTGGCCAATCGCCTCGACCACGACTCGAGCACGGACCGCCGAGAATGGGCCTTCCGCGCCCGCAGCTCACTTTCGGGGAGACGCGCCACGCCCCGAGCACGAAGCTCGCTGCGCCACCGATAGTCGGCAGCGAGCGACTCCGCCTCCAGCTCCCATGGCGGCGTCCCCGCCAAAACACACGCCGCCTCGAAGGAGACGGTGCGATATCCGCGGATGACCCTGATGGCAACGGTGCGCTGCGGCCGGCGCAGGAACCGAGCCATAGTGGCCCGGTTGCGCGGCTCAGCCCACACAGGTGCACCGTACAGGGCCATCGATCGCACCACCCCCGCGTAGAGGCGGCGCACAACCTGATCCGGTCCCCCAATATTCGGGAGCAGCCGGCTCAAAGAACCGGCCGTCCTCATCAATCGGGGGAGTGCTCACCGCCCTAGCTGTTTTATGTAAGCCCTAGTATGTTTTATGACCCAAACTGCACGGACAAAATAATTCTACTATATTAAAAAGGATTACTGTTAGCGAATTCAATTTAAAGAAAAAGCACTATTACAGGATCAAAGAGTCAGTGCTGCCTTCTACCAGGGTTGCATGAGTCATCTCATCTTAAGACGTGTCGTGAATCACTGTCGCTGTTTACCTTTTCAATTTAAAGGTTGGTATGTTGGATAATAACTATACCGGCTAGTAATCAGAAGACAAACAAGTCTACAAGAATATGTAGCTTTATTGGTCGCCACCCTCCACAATACTCACTTTTATTTTATTATTATTATTATTTTTATTGCCCTTGTAGGCAGACGAGCATAAGGCCCACCTGATGGTGAGTGGTTACCGTCGCCCATGGACTTCAGCAATGCCAGGGGCAGAGCCAAGCCGCTGCCTACCGCTTAATACTCTCCACAAGCCTCGTTTGAAGAAGGACATGTCATAGCGCTCGGAAAACACCGTGGAGGGGAGCTCATTCCATAGCCGGATGGTACGTGGCAAAAAAGATCTCTGGAAACGCACTGCGGATGACCGCAGTGGCTCCAAGTAGTATGGATGAACTCTACTCCGGTGGCGGACGGTGCGATGGTAAAAACGAGATGCCGGTATCATCTCGAACAATTCCTCAGAGCACTCCCCATGGAACATACGGTAAAAAAAAACCGAGGGAACCGAAGTCCCTCCGCAGACCCAGAGGTTCCAAATGATCCGTGAGAATGGGATTATCGACAATCCGAACGGCCCTCCTCTGTATGGAGTCAAATGGAAGAAGCTGGTATTTGGGAGCCCCGGCCCAGAGATGGGAGCAGTACTCCACGCGAGGCCGGACTTGTGCTTTATAAAGTAAAAGCCTTTTATAAAGCCTATTATTATTAACATAGAAATAGAAACACAAGCATAATTTGCATCTGTGCTTGACCTAGGTGATAAAACCTGTATCTCAAGCAGCAAGGCTCCTCGTACAAAGAATACAACAGCTTTACTTCAAATACACAAAAATAGACAAAAATTAAACTGATATTCATGGATTACATAAAAGTGACAATATGTGAGCTTAACAATATAACAGTTAACAATAAAATACATTTTCTAAAAGTGTAAAATAGCGAAACTAATATTTTTCATCATATTTAATTTTTTTTCAGCCAAAACTTTGGGTGTGGAAGATTTCCCTTCGTGCACGTGGGAGAGACTTTTGTGCATTTACCAAATGATAGGTAAACTTAATGTTCAAGCTTCCAAATAAAATTTTTACCTATAATCTGGTGACTGTTCTACACAGTTTCAGCATCCAATAGGAGTTTATTTGATTTATTGTGAACAAGTGTCTTTATCAGGCCATATTGTGGACTCGCACATGTAAATACTACCATCTTACCTATTTCTGATGCGAAACTTTCATGCGTTACAGTTTTTTTTTTTTTTTTAGAAAGAACTGAAGTTGACATCCGAGGCATCATTGCGGACAGCGAATGCTACCAGAGATGTGACTACGTGCAGTACGAAACCGAAGTGGAATTCATCAAGAATCATCGCTTAAACACGTATGCTTCAGACAATACTTTACGACTTGAAAAGCACAAAATTTACATCTTAAATTTTTTTTTTATTGCCCTTGTAGACAGACGAGCATACGGCCCACCTGATGGGGAGTGGTTACCGTCGCCCATGCACTTCAGCAATGCCAGCGGCAGAGCCAAGCTACTGCCTACTTGTGGATACAATCCGGCTTTGAAATGAACTCCCCTCCACGGTCTTTTCCGAGCACTATGACATGTCCTTCTTCAAATGAGGCTTGCGGATAGTACTTAATGGTAGGCAGCGGCTTGGCTCTGCCCCCAGCATTGCTGACGTCCATGAGCGATGGTGACCACTTACCATCAGGTGGGCGGTGTGCTCGTCTGCCTGCAAAGGCAATAAAAAAAAAGACGTGCGGTGCCGTGAGACACCGGATAGGAACAAAGTTCCTTATTATAAAATATTAATTTTAAGTTCTATTCGAACGCACAAACGAACTGAGACTGAGATCGTGGTCAATGAATGATAAAAAAATATAATATTTTTTGTACGTTATTACAAAGTTAAGTCGTACACTGTGAGCGTTATTAATAAAAATCTTACGTTACGGACGTTTTTTTCCGGTTAGTACCCTTTCGCATCGTCCCATAAGGAACTTCGTTCCAAAGAACAGTCAAAACAGCATTAAAATGACATAAAAAATTATAAGAAATAGTACTTTCTTATCCGCATAAATCTAGGAAACACGCATGAGATGATAAGGTCAAATTGCTTTTAATCACAATGGAATTTGTATGTTGTGATAGCGTCTTAAATGGGACTAGTAGCAGAGTGGCAGTACATTTTGCTGACACAACCTGCATGAAGTACAGGAGGGAAGTTCTTTACACCTGGGATCAGATGTTGGGTAAGACTTAGGAAATTTACTTTGCGTAAAACAAAAAATATGGTTGACAATATAAATATATAATATGTATTTAAATGTCCCCCTATAATCCCGTTCTCACGGATCGTTTGGAACCTCTGGGTCTGCGGAGGGACTTCGCTTCTCTCTGCATTTTGTACCGCATGTTCCATGGGGAGTGCTCTGAGGAATTATTTGAAATGATTCTATCACCTCGTTTTTACTGTCGCACCGCCCGCCACCGGAGTATAGTTCATCCATACTACCTGGAGCCACTGCGTTCATCCACAGTGCGTTTCCAGAGATCTTTTTGCCACGTACCATCCGGCTATGGAATGAGCTCCTCTCCACGGTGGTTCCCGAGCGCTATGACTTGTCCTTCTTCAAACGAGGCTTGTGGAGAGTACTCAACGGTAGGCAGCGGCTTGGCTCTGCCCCTGGTATTGCTGAAGTCCATGGGCGACGGTAATCACTCACCATGAAGAATACAAGGGCAATAAAAAATATATCTTGTAGTGTCTTTTTTGCGTTTTGCTTGTTATTTTGTCCCCTTCAAGTCACTCATCCTCTTATGGCAAGGGACCAATCGTTCTCGATAGAAGGAGCAGCTCCTCTGAAAATAGTAGGCAGCGACTTGGCTGTGCCCCTGGCATTGCTGATATCCATGAGCAACGGTAACCACTTACCATCAGGTGGGCCGTATGGTCGTCGATCTATAACAAAAAAATAATCAATAACAAAAAAAGTCGGCAATAACAAAAAAAGAAACCTTTATGTGGCCAGATTGACGTAAAACATATTGCGTACGTTGGATTCCAAAGTACTATGTATTTGTTTTTATCAGTATTATTGTGTTCTCAAGCTACCCTTGTAGGATTTGATGTCACTGTTTTACGGTCTCCATAAAATTACTTTACTGGTGGTAGCGTGTCTTGTCAGTCCGCATGGGTAGGTATCCCCGCCCTGCCTATTTCTGACGTGAAGCAGAAATGCGTTTCGGCTTGAAAAGCGGGGCAGCCGTTGTACTGTTAAAAGTGAGAGCTTAGAACTTATGTCTCAAGGTGGGTGGCGGAACTTACGTTGTAGATGTCTATGGGCTCCGATAACCAGTTAACACCAGATTGGCCGTGAGGTTGTCCACCCATATAAGCAATAAAAACCTGCTTGCAGCCGGACTGACTGATGATTTGACCACAAAGTCTGCTATCAATTTGCACCGATATTTAAAATATTTGTACCGACATCAAAACATCTTGTTTCAAAGTCACTTCTATTTTTACAGCAAACCTAGGCGGCATTTTTGGTCTTTGCTTAGGAGGATCCATTATCAGTCTCATTGAGATTGTGTGGTTCCTGCTAGATTTGCTGCAGGCATCCGTCAAAAGCTTGAGAAAAAAAACTGTGACGACACCAAACACCAATAACTATCATTTACGGAAGAAAGTGATTATTCGGAATAAATTGACTGCGTTTGAGCCGAGGCTTAAATTTCTCAACTAGGCATTGAGATTTTAGATCTCTTTAGATTTCAATAGCGGTAAGATTTTTTGATAAGTAGCAACTGTAACAGGTAAGGGGAGTTGAAAGCCGGTCTGTCTAGAACGGTAATATATAGATAGGCATACTATTCGGCCGATTGAATGTTTCGAGTTAATATTCGTCTTAAGCTAAATTCAAATTATTATAACAAAATGTACTATTTTGCTTTTTGAAAATGTTTTAACCACAGTAAAAGTTGTAACTGAAATTTAAATTGTTTTATTTTGGGTCCACTTAGCTTTAATAAATTTTAAAATTATAACTTTATTTATTTACTTATTGTTGACAGAAGATCTTTTAGCAAACTGTTTTCGAGATCACGAATCGATATTCAATATACGTCAAACATACAGTGATAATCTCGTACAAAGAGTATACTTTAAAAACCTAAGAAGACAACAAGTTAGAGCGTTAGTACTTCTACTACTATTGTCAGTCCTTAATAATATTTTCCTTGATGAACACAATTAGGTAATGCTATATTTTTAAAAATATACTATCAACTATTACTAAATGAAGCAAATCGCTTGAGGAAAAGAAAAAAAAGGGGTATTTTTTGGACTGTTATATATTACTTTACACTGTGTAGCAACCTGAAAAACTAATTGTTTTTATAAAATAAATGTACTATATCTATATCATATTATGCTTCACATTTTAACTGCGTTTTGAAGATCAAAACATTTTATTTCATTAATGCTCCAGTGATCGAGTAGCTTGGATGTTCATTTAGTTTGTTGCCGACAAATGGTAATGACATAATTACATAATATTCATAACTTGCGTTACCTTTATGAGCTTATTTATTATTAATAAATTACATTATACCAGATATATATTTTTAGTGACGTATTTGACCGGATGATGAAACGGCTGTCACTGTAGGCTGGTGGTAAGACCTCTTGTGAGTCCGCGTGAGTGGGTACCACCACCCTGTCTATTTCTGCCGTGAAGCAGTGATGCGTTTCGGTTGGAAGGGTGGGCCAGCCGCTTTAACTATACTGAGTGAGATCTTAGAACTTATCTATCAATGTGGGTGGCGCATTTACGTTGTAGATGTCTATGGGCTGCAATAACCACTTAACACAAGGTGGGCTGTGAGCTCGTCCACGAATCTAAGCAAAAAAAAAACTTTAAGCCGAAAAGTGTAAAGCTTCTCAGCCGGGGTAGGCGGGATGGCGGTACCCAGACGTACAGGTCTTTCTTGCCCCTACAGGCCCTACCAGAGCTTTTTAAATTCAGCCAAACATTATCTTCACTCGAAACTTCAATAAAGCCTTACTCTTTAATTCAGACAAGGAAAGTTGTGATTTTCCTTCGTTTATTCCGGAAAAGTTTTGAGATGACGACGTTATTCGGTTAACATAAATTTAAAATTCTAATTTCTCTTGAGTATTTCATAAAACATTAACGAATATTTTTTTTTTATTATCGATGCTACCAGTTACAATTGGGGTTGACAAAACGATAACATTATTTGTTTTATAGAACGTGACATTTAGTTCCATTAATAGCGGTGTAGGATTAGTTAGTTTTACTTGTTTATTGACTCCCATATTTAGTGTTAATGTTTAGCTAGTATATGTATATATCACCATCATTAAAAAAGTCACAAATAGATTTTTCCACGCATTTAATTATTGAGTATTTCATAAAAAAAAATTGAGCTCATTCGGATTTCTCTTCACTACTGAGCTAGTGAGACTCTCATATTGCAATGCTCATTAAATCCAGCAGTCGTTTGATAGTAGAAAGGCTGTGAGTTCATTTCCTATCTAGGCTAATAGCAAACATATAACAGAGAAGTATACGCATACTTACTACGAAAAAAAGGAGAACTAAGTACCAAAGCACATTTGGAGCTATAATAACAATAGTAGAGACAAAGTAATGGTTACGTAGGTATTCTTAGAATTTTCCCTTTGTTATCTACCCACATTAGAGAAGCTATTGTAAGGTTTGTTGTAAAATAATTAAAACAAAATTTATCGTGTTAAAATTAAGACAATTTGCGGATTGCCAAATAGCAACACTGTTGCTAAGATCAACTGTAGTAGTGCGGACGTGACATAAAAAAGGATTGTGTGGTTTTATGAAACCACGGTAAAAGTGAAACTTTTTTTCACATCATAGACATTTAACTCTGACAAAAATAAAAACAATATAAGCGTGGAGCACTGGCACAAATGAGTAATAGTCTATACACTACACGGTCAGCTGCTGCGAACTATAGGCGCCGCCATATTGGCCTTGGCTGCTCTGACGAGCGCCTTTCACTTTATCCCTGCTCCGCGGCCGACCGTCACGCGACATGCAACACACAGACGAAAATGTTTAAGACGATGTAATAAAAGTTTCACTTGAATAAAAAAGGCGGTAGTCTAAAAAAATCGACAAAAAAAGCGGCGTATCCTGTTGCGAGCACATATCTAAAGATTGTACAAGTGGAGTTACAAATAAAGTAAATTTGTTGTAATTAATATTGAAATAACCACTTTTTACACTGTTATTATACATAAAAATAAGAAAATAAATTAATTAAATACTAAATTAATAATATTAAAATAATATTAATATTAATAAATAATAAGAATAATAATTTAATAACTAAAATATATTATTAGAAGGAGTCCTTTTAGGCAAGGTTCCGAAGATACTGGCAGCGTTCCCCCTTTGAATAGCTAGACTAATTCTTTGTCCAAGGTAGCTGCCAGCTCTTCGGTCTCCTGTGGTGTCGACTAACCTTTTTGCTATTTCCTTAAAAAATACTTATAGCGCTAGGACCCCACGGACCAACTCGACACCGAATGGGATAAAAACATATTCCGAGCCGAGACCCCTGTATTTGCATGCTTTGGCTTTTTCAGCCGCTTCACAAGCCGCACCAGCTCTATTGTTGGATCCATGTAGATGGGAAGGGGCCAGCGTGTCTGAACAGGTTGCATCCCATACCAGCACCCGGCCCATCTTCCGTGGAATCAAACTCATACCGTCCGGTCTCTTGCCGTCGTCTCTTGCAATACCAGTCGGCTCAAGTAGACTTGGCATATTGACAGTGGCAAGGGACCGGCGTATGATATCATTAAGTGCGGCATGTCGCGAGAAGCAGCCTGCACTTTTTTAGCATGACAGTCCGTGATGTCCCAGCTTGTCGACATCACTGCCACAGGGACATTTATGAGGAACACAGACCGGAACCCCGAGCCGTAGACAGGTTGCGATTCGGAGCGTGTCAGGTTCAAGACGGTAGGCAGCGGCTTGGCTCTGCCCCTGGCATTGCTGAAGTCCATGGGCGACGGTAACCACTCACCATCAGGTGGGCCGTATGCTCGTCTGCCTACAAGGGCAATAAAAAAAAAAAAAAACCTGTATTTGACGAAGGGTACGCGTGAAGCCAGTAGCCGGCCTCGTGCACACCCACAGCCAAAAGCCTAGCACGCGCCGAACCTGTACTACAGCTCAAGTAATACAGAATTAAGTTAACTATTGCAATCTGTCTATTTATCTCCTGGGTTTGGAAGCTAAGTCAACACTATAAGGCCGATTAAATGCCATGAGCTGAAATCGAAAAAATATTTTGAACTCCCACGTCACATCACTTACATACACTGGCTTTTGATGTCGTCACGAAAGATTTTTATTAATTTCAAAACAAGTAGAATAAAGTGGACTCTTAGAGGCTTTTATTTAGTTTCAAATGATTGTATTTCTTCATTTTTCTATAATAATTTAGCAAATTATTCTAATCCCAACCTAGCGCTATGGTAGTAGTTACAAATCACTCAAATATGCAATAAAAATCTTTTGAGATTTTTAAATTTTTTATTTATTTATTAGATTCACACAATTGGATAACATCTACACACATTAACATTTAATTTAAATAGAAAGGATGAATACACTTCTCAATTTATCATTTTGACCGGCTTGCATAAGGTCGGTTGGTTTAGAAGTCGGAGGATGACTTTAATTTAAAATAAATAAATAACAATATACGAGTATATAGATATAAAAATTAAGAAAACACAATAAAACTGCAAATAAAAACTAACAAAGAACATTCAACAAACAAAATAAATAAAAAAGCAAATTTAAAGTTAAATACAAATAAAATTGTTAAATTTATAATAGATATATCGCATTCCTATTACGGTGCTAACATTTTCTTCACCGATCTGGCCCTTTCAAACAGAACTTGATCTAATTGTTCCACGTAATGGTTGTTACTTGCACGAGTTTGATTCACGAGAGATTTTTTTCGATGTTTGTATTTCTTTGTAAGAAATACGAAAGAAAGGCTTGTCCAATTAAACGGAAAAAAGCAATAGGAAATGATCCAGTATCCTTAGATAATTATATTGACGTAGTAAAACTAATTGGTTTTGAAAAAAAATTGGATAATAAGGTTGAAAAATCAAATAGAATAGGCAAAAGCAAGTTAAGAAGGGTTTAAAAAATAGGTCTTTTGAAATGTCTTTGAAATAACAAGCTTCCTTTTAATTTTTTTTATGGCCATTTTAAATATAGGACATGTTTTAATTCTTTATTTATTGTGTTGGAAGGAATTTAACCCACCTGATGTTAAGTAGTCACCGTCACTCGTGGACGTAGAGGCACAGCTAAGCAGCTAGGTACACAATAATGACCCACGTGGTAGCCATTACTTGTACGAGAGTAACCATTGACAAGAGATTTTGGCGTTTTCTTTTTTACTGACGTACTTGATACTGAGTTGTTACCGGGTCCATATACAGTAATATTTACAAATGTAATAGATATTTAATATTAATTATCAATGGGCAGGTTCTTGGACAGGATGGAGCGCATTAGCAAAGACCTCGGACTCTCAATAAACGAATCTAAAACAAAGGTCATGATCGTTGATCGCACAGGCAGACTGGAGTTCAGCGGTACACTTAATTTAGAAGTAACGGACAACTTTGTTTACCTGGGCTCCAACATCAGCAACAATGGTTCTTGTGAACCGGAAATTCGCAGACTGATTGGGATGGCAAAAGGTGCCATGTCTCAGCTGGACAAAATATGGAAGGACAAAAATATCTCTATGAACATCAAGAGAAACCTAGTCCGCACACTAGTGTTTTCAATATTCATATACGGA
The DNA here is from genome assembly GCF_030267445.1 of Bombyx mandarina. Lineage (NCBI taxonomy): Eukaryota > Metazoa > Arthropoda > Insecta > Lepidoptera > Bombycidae > Bombyx > Bombyx mandarina. The sequence continues at coordinate 769,248 of NC_143228.1, read as the reverse complement.
GCAGAGACATGGATTATAAAGAAAGCTGACCGCAATCGGATTGATGCCTTCGAAATGTGGTGCTGGAGGAGGATGTTGGGTATTCCCTGGACCGCACGCCGCACCAATGTATCCATCCTAGCTCAACTCAAAATCCGGACTAGACACTCCACCATTTGCCTGCGAAGGATTCTTGAATACTTTGGCCACATTGCAAGGAACGACAGTCACAACTTGGAGAAATTGGTGGTCACTGGAAAGGTCGAGGGCAAGCGACCAAGAGGCAGGAGCTCGACCCGTTGAACGGATCAGATTCGTGCAGCCCTTGATACAACAGTGCACGATGCTCTGCACTCAGCTGCAGATAGGAACAGATGGCGGTGCATTATAAAAAACAAACTGTTTCAAGGCCATAACCACGACCCTCAGTAATGAGGAAACCGACGCAAGGAGGAGAGGCTAAATTAATACCGCCAACTACCTTAAGGTATAAGGTTGAATTTTCAAATACATAGGATAATTATTTGATATGTAACTAAAATGCAGGTTTTGTTCGTTTAAGGATAAATAAATAAATATAATAAACAACACCGCAACTAAGAATAGTTTTACTAGTTCACTGACGCTATACGAAACCTTTGGATTTGATTTTTGAAATTTCGTCTGATTTTAAACATTTGTGAGGTTTTACAATTACAAAACGGTAGGTAAGTCGTAGTTACACGTTTAGATCTAACAAAAAACAATTGATTTATAAGATCTATGAACATCTAATCATACTTATTGATTTTTAAATAAGACTTCAATAAGTTTTTCTCTGTAAAAACAAAGAAACTACCTTTAAAGTCGATTTTATAGTAAACTAACGACCCGCCCTCGCTTCGCTTCGGAAACTGTAATTTATTATTGATTTCTTCACTATTTAATGGATGTTATTATACATATACACCTTCTTCTTCAATCACTCTATCTATTAAAAAAAACCGCATCAAAATCCGTTGCGTAGTTTTAAAGATTTAAGCATACATAGGGATATAGGGACAGAAAAAGCGACTTTGTTTTATACTATGTAGTGACTAGCGACCCGTCCTCACTTCGCTTCGGGGGCTATAATTTATTATTGATCTTATTGAATATTTTTTATACAAATCTGGTCCTGACAGTAAGAAACACAATAAAAAAAGAACGTAACAAACAAAAATAATCTTTCCCATTATTATATTAATGGTTCACTATTTTGGCGATAATGGCTTACAACTAAAATATAGATATATGCTGTCACGGCCTTTTAGTGCGACTATTTGAGATAAACATTTCCATTTTACATTATATACGTGTAAAGCGGTTTTTGCGGCGCACGCAAAAATAGCTCGCAGATGGCCAAAAATTCATATTACTCTCAATTTTCACTCTTATACGATCAACCCCTATTTTCTCACCCCGTTTTTTTTTTTCTATGCACAGACCCGCAATAAGGTTGCAAGATGGCAATCAAACATTATAATTGTAGTACGATAAATTCTTATTCAGAGTTTATAATTTCAAGTTCCTTTAATTATAATTTTTTTTTAATTCAAATCGATCTTCCGCTATCGCCGGTCGACTATTGATCAACTATCAATCGATCAGTTATCCCCGCCAGGTGTCACCACACATCCAGCAAACATCACGTAGTAGGGATGAGGACGAAGCCGCGGCCGGTCTCCTGTCTTACTCACTATACATTTTTCACCCATGTTTTTTTGGTTTTATTTGTGTATCAATCGTAGCAGTGACTGTTATACCTATTATTTTAATTTTTCTGTGCATCTCTCATGTTAATACCTGTTAATTACCATACTCTTCTGAAACAGTTTGAACGATTTTTATGAAATTTTATACGTATGTTCAGTAGGTCTGAGAATCGGCTACTATCTATTTTTCATACCCCTAAGTGATAAGGTTTGTCCACCCCTAACATTTATTTTTTATTTTTTGAACAATTTTTTTTTGTTATAGTGAGGCACTATGTGGTTGAATGAGGTTTTGTTATTTATTTTTTTCTACACTAGAAATTCCCTAGAAATCTTATATATGGCAAAACAACGTTTGCCGGGTCAGCTAGTAATTTTATAAGAATTGATTCATCATTCTACATAGAATTTTATTTAATAACTTCAGATTTCTTCATCTCTGTTACCGCTGTTTTATTGATATTCAAAATTAATTCGAACTGCTTTTTAAAGAGCGCAAGCGCGGAAAAGTAATAAAGGAAGTCCATTTTCTTCACAGATTTATAAAATAAAAAATTTAGTTAATTATTCCTAATCAAAACTGAAAGCTCACACTCTTGTCTAATTTGATAATTCTAGATCAACGAAAAGCGCCCTGTATGTTTTTTTTTAAGTAGAATAATGCTGTATTTTTATCAAAAGATACGGAACCATCATTCATTGAGAAGCTTGAGATATAGATTTATGACTTCCTTCCACCACTTTACTATCTGACACTAATTTCAATTTGAATATGTAGTATATCCTAATTGTATAACAATTCAATTTTTTTGAGAAGTTGCTACAGGTGAATTTTGAGAAACAAGTATAAAAAGCTTATTTAGCACCACAAAAATATGGTAAATAGGTAACTTTTTACTTTCAATTAATCAAAAACTCAATAAATTACCACTCGTCACGCAAACACTAAATTACTGAAATCTCTTGGTTCAAATTGAAAAGGTCTAAAAGTAAGTAATTTAATTAACAAAGTTTGGATAGAAAGTATGATTCATTTATTTGGAGTAATTCGTGTGGAAGCACAGACAAAGGGTTTATAAGATAAAAAAAGCCCTGATCAAAAAGACTTCAGAAAGAGGATTTGATGAAGTCATGTTTGCCGGTGCCTGGCTTCGGGAGTCCTCACGTAAATATTTATTTATACTTCCTTATTAATTACTGTTAAAATACATAATATGAATTAACAGAAGAGTCTTGTTTTATGGCATTATCTTGCATCTCATACCATAAAGTTATTAAGCCGTCAAAATGAGAATTGGGCATTTTAATTTTTTACCTTTTTTATTTACATTTTTTACCCCCCTCGACCGGGTATCTGTAAACGGATTCCCCATCGTAAAAAAAGGCACTTTAGTTTGTTTTGAGTTTAGTTTTGTAGTCGTTGTGGCCTAAAAGATAAGTCCCTCGGAGTATTCATATTTACCGATGGGGCTGTACCGGTGTTCGAATCTTGCAGGCAGGTACCATTTTTCTGATGAAATACGTACTTAACAAATGTTCACGAAAAACTTCTACTGTGAAGTATTAACATAGTGTAATATGAAAATCAATCAAACCGACAAAAATTCTAATTTGCGTGATGACTAGTGGTAGAGCATCTTGTGAGTCCACATGGGGAGGTACCACCACCCTGCCTATTTCTGCCCTGAAGCAGTAATTTGTTTCGGTTTGAAAAAATGAGCCAGTCGTTGTACTTACTGTAAAAACTGAGACTTAGAACTCGTGTCACAAGGTAGATTGCGGCATTTACATTGCAGATGTCTATGGGCTCCGGTAACCACTTAGCACCAGGTGGGCCGTGAGCTCGTCGACCCGCCTAAGCAAGAACAAAAAATAATAACAAAAATAACATTTATAACAATAATGAATACGAAATTAATTCGTAAAAATAGCTTTAATTAGTTTTTCTAAATAATGATATAATTTTTAAACGACAATATCAGTCTTAATTAATAATACAACTGAAACTTCTAGAGACAACAATGTCACAAAAGCTTCCTCCACGGAAAAAGGCTAACAAACCATGTATGACATTCTTGAAGAATACTCACACAATACACGGAACTAATCATTTGCAGTTTCTCGAAGGAACTCCCTTAAGACTCTGGGTGTCAATAATGTTTGGGACACTGTTAATAACAATAGCATTCGTTGTGCTCATTACAAACAAGTTTAATGCCTTTCAAATTGTAACTCAGGTGAAAAATTCATTAATTTTATAATTTGAAATTACATGGTGAAACAATTTTTAAATCTTTACCACATTGAGGACGAGAAATCGATTTAAGATAAAATAAAATAATACGTAACATGCTCGTACAAAAGCATATCAATTTAATAATAATTTTTACCTCTATACTTTAAGTGACATAGCATTTGCGTTTTTATATCTATAAGGTTTGGTCCAGTCAAAACGTGTATACTTATTACATAGTCTTATTTAAATTTTCAAATCGGACGCAAGATATTAACTGCTTTGCTTTAGAAATAGTCAGGATGGTGGTATCTACCCATATAGACTTTCAATACACCTTACTACCGGCAAAAAGACTATAGCACTGGGAGATGAAGATTATTGAAATAATCGTGGTATTTTGCCGAACAAATATCAACCGAAAGCCAGCAAACATAAACTATATTTTTCACAACAAAATAGCCCTAATTAATATGCACATATATGTATGTATAATTAATTTAATAATTTAATAATTATGCTTTAAAGATCAACGCAAACTGTAAAGTCAACCAAGTGCCATTCCCAGCAGTCAGCTTGTGCAACTTCAACGTGGTATCTTTGAAAGAATCCAAGAATATAGAGACAGTATTGTGAGTTATTTTCCGAGCTCGTAATTTATACACCATCCAATAGAGCATACATTACTTTGACTATTAAAACGCACAAAGATTCATTGTGCGTCATAAGGCATACCCTGCTCGAAATTCAGGGCTCATCTAAGGATGACTTTGGAATAAAATGGCTAGTGCAGTCGTGCAACTAAGCCGAGGCTTAAAATTGACTATTCCCAATATTTATTATTGAATATTCCCAATATGTACATACTTGATATCTAGAAATGTATGTTCATGGTAGTTTTCAGTTCAGGGTAGGATCAATGGTAAAAGTTCTTATGGACGAAGCCGCATGCGCTAGACCGATCAAGTGAAAATCCTTTCAATCGATCAAGTGAAAATCCTTCCAAAACCCAATTTAACGAGTGCGTGTGCCAAACCTCAGTTCGTGAACTATAGAGAAAACCTGTCAGGGCTTTCATTGAGAAGGATTTCACATGACAAATAGCTTCCACGGTAGAAAACAAATGAAGCACGCAAATATTGGCACTATTGTGCTGATCTGCTCATAGACAGCGACCTGCCGGTTCCTGCTGTGAAGCATTTGCGTGCTTTAAAGAGCAGGGTAGAGGTTATTGAAAATTCGATCTTATGTGTTGTAAATGACTCTTTTACATTGTAGCCCTTGGGTTTGGTAACTGTTAAGAAAATAAGAGCCTTGAGATGGTATGGTTACGACATCAAAGAACATAACATTGCACGACTATGATGTAAGAACTAGATTTAAAATTTGACTCGATTTGCTTTTTTTTTATACAGAAAAAGATACAACATCACTGATGATCGTATACACAAGTTTTTCAACGAACTAGCCACCTTAAAAGATAATGTTAAGCAGAGTATCAATTTCACGGAAATTCTGGCCATATTGAAACATCATTACTTTACAATGGACACGATAATGGAAGAAGTAAGTTTTATGATTTGAACACACACAACACAACAACAACAACGCTTATATTACTGAAGTTTGTCTGCTCACCCACATATATGTAAAGCAATGAAATTCGGGTTTGAAGTGTCCGCAATTGTACAACAGTCGTTATACGACTGAGATTTGAATCTCATGTCTTAAGTGAGATACAGCATTTATTTTGTGGTTCTTTATATTTTCTAAGAGCTCCAGTAAACAATTAACACAAGGTGAGCTATGAATTTGTTCACGCATTCAATAAATAGATAAAAAAATGGTTTGGCGTTCTATTGCAATAAAACTTTGAACTCATTAATAATACCACTAATGACTATACACATAAACATTCTCATATTTATAACATCAAAGTTTCTATTGTAAATGTAAGAAACGAGTAGTACATACATTCCTATTTTTAAATGCGTCCAAGAATATTGTTCAAAATGAAATTTGTTTTATTTCAACTTAAATGATAAAACCATTTCAAGCAAATTCGCTGTTTTTTTTTTTTGCATTGACTTAATTTTATTTTCGTTTACATCTTGCAGGTCCATCAGAAATGCGAAAACTTGTTAATCTATTGCTCGTTCAATAGAAAGGAGAAGCGATGTGACAATCTGTTCAGTCTCATCAAGACTTATGAGGGTTACTGCTGTACTTTCAATTACGCTGCTTTGAATGATGCGAGTGAGGCGTGAGTATGGAATACCATTATGATTATATGATACAGTATAGTATAGTATAGTATAGTATAGTATAGTATAGTATAGTATAGTATAGTATAGTATAGTATAGTATAGTATAGTATAGTATAGTATAGTATAGTATAGTATAGTATAGTATAGTATAGTATAGTATAGTATAGTATAGTATAGTATAGTATAGTATAGTATAGTATAGTATAGTATAGTATAGTATAGTATAGTATAGTATAGTATAGTATAGTATAGTATAGTATAGTATAGTATAGTATAGTATAGTATAGTATAGTATAGTATAGTATAGTATAGTATAGTATAGTATAGTACGTTACGTACAGCAAAGGACAGAAGTAAATGGAAATTCTTAGAGGAGGCGTTTCTCGAAAGACAAGCTGTTAAGACGAGAGATAAGCCGATTGCCGAGATATCTTTTAGTTTAAGTTAATTTTATAGTTTTCGTACTTCTATTGTTATCATTTTATGTTTAGTTACATAAGTTGAATTCAGCATAAGTTATACATAAGTTGAAACAGCAATAAAGGCTTCTTATTTATAATATAGAATACAATTGGCCGTATGCTTACTTAAAGTTCCTTTGAATTCCAACTTAAGGCATATTAATAGCACTCGAACAACTAAGGAGTGAAAATATTGGCACTGAAGAAAACTAAGTCTGAAAAACTTAAGAAAAACAAATCTACGGGAAATTTTGTTTTGAGTAGATATTAATATACCTTATTTTTGAACTAAGCTTAAAGAAGAATTCAAGGCTTATCTGTGCTTCAGCGTGAGGGAGTCCGCATAGAATCCCTTCTTTATTTCGCGCGAAAATCGTGAAAATCGTGAATCGTAATTAACACCACAGTTGAAACAATAAGAGTTTTAAGTTATACACTTTTTTTTCGTCTTATGTATTTTCGGCGGTAAAAAGGTCCCGTGTCACAGACTATCCTCTATTTCCCACATCTCGTGCGTTCCGGCTCACGCATCACTAAAAGGTGCGTTCTTAAACGCCACAAGCCCACTCCGTCTGTATCTACAGTCGGCATCGCTGCACCACTTTGAGAAGACGGCACGACGTGAGAACCCTCTTGTCGTGGCCGCTGGAAACTACATACCCGATCCTGTAGACCGAATGATAAACAGTCGACCTCGCTCAAAGCACGTCATTACGGATCCTCCTGATCCATTAACGGTGCTTTTAGGCACCACAAGCACCAGTCACCGTCCTCGTCGAACCGGGCTCGACGAGCGAATTAACTGAGTTTCTCGCCGGATCTTCTCAGTGGGTCGCGTTTCCGATCCGGTAGTAGATTCTGCGAAGCACTGCTCTTGCTAGAGTCAGTGTTAGCAACTCTCCGATTTGAGCCCCGTGAGCTTACCTACAAACGTTAGGGTGAAGCTGAAATAGTCTCTCAAGGCTATCAGCATACAGCATAGGTAGAAAAAAAACAAGCCTATATAATCATACTCAGTGTTTTATTGACCACTCTGATGAGGTTTCCGGAGGAGAGCGCACAATAAACCCTCCACATCACTAAACCTCACACGGCTAATCCTCACGGTCGGCTCCTGCGTAATGTTCATCAGCCAATGAATGGTGCAATAAATAGAAAATGTGATTCCGAGCCTCAACGTGTTCTATCTGATCCTCCTGATCCATTCTTTGTGCTTTTAGACACTCTAAGCACAGGCCACGGATCTCGTCAAACTCGTCGAATGTAAAGAAGAGCTCGACGTGCTTGTGCACCCATTGAATTTCTCGCCGGATCGTCTCAGTGGGTTGCAATTCCGATCCAGTGGTAGATTCTGCGAAGTACTGTTTTTGCTAGGGCTATAATATTGTTAGCAAGTTTTCCTAAATTGAGCCCCGTGAGCTCACCTACCAAATCGTGTTTAACCAAATCATCGGTAAATTTGTGGTATCCGTTATGAAGTACACGCTGTAGTGGTATTGACAAGTAAACGTACTTAAGAGGGTTCTTATAAATTTATAGGCCGACGATAACTATAAGATAAGATTTGCTGATTAAAAGACATAAAACTATTAGTAAACGGCATAATTATTTATAGACCTCTGCTACCTCCGGATGAAGACTTGGAATATTACGAGGATCAGAATCAAGATGCCCTAACTCAAACTAGTGGGATTATAACCACATCGGAATCTGGCGGGTATTTATGTGAATTAATAATCTTCACGTATTTGATAGGCATACAAATTGGCTTAGACGGGTAGGCAAATTCACAGTCTACGTCAGTGCCGATTTAATGCGTCTATTTACCATTTCACATGAAGTTTCTATTGGAAACACGACTATATTGCCTTTCAAACCAGATTCAGAGATTGTTCGGCTATAAAAATAGAAGAAACGGTAAAACCAAATAGTTTAATAGAATCGTGCTTTCCCTGATACTACTAGCCTATGAAGTGTTTGATTGTTAATATTCTTCTTAAAAATTCATAAGCTAATCGAAGTATTTAATTTAACGCAAAACTCCAACTTACGTCAAAGCGCATTCCGAAATTTCGTTTTTCCATTGAATGTGACGGTGACTTCATTAATATGTATTTCATGCATAGGAAAATTACAATTACAAAATTATATTATTGTAAATAATACATAAAATGACGGTATAAAATTATGATTGAGTATTATTACTTATTTTTCCTGTCGTGATTCGATTGTGAAACCAGCACGTGTACCATTAAATTTTGCTGTTTTTCCGTCAGTAAAGTTGTTTTGGTCAATATTCGGAATACACAAAATATTCCTTCACAACGAGGAAAACTCTCAACATCTATTTAACAAAAAAGTGTGTCGAATAATGTTGGATCTACGGATTTTTTTAGATCTTCTTTGAAGTTGTTTTTCTTTCAATTTAATTTCCTTTTTACTATCATGATTATTATTTAGTGATTGTCAAATTCAGGTAGTAACAGTTGCTAAGGGGCATCATCATAACTAATTCCCCTTAAAGACGTACATACTGATGATTAGTAATGTCTAGGTCCCAGCTTTTCTGCAAGTGGTGTGTTACGCCGAGTGCTCTGATCAAACCTCGATAACCTTGTGGTCTTGTGATCAATAAATCTTCGATCCACCCGTATCATGCGATGCTATGTTGAGATGATTTCAAATGAACTTAATCAATTCAGGATCTTTTCAGGATGTCCGGTCTAAATGTTGTCTTCAATGTGGAGCCCGGAGACTATCCGAGCTGGTCACCTATCCCTTATTACGGAGTCAAGGTAAACTATTATAATCGTGTATTTCACAATAGATAAAACCCACCTAGTTACAGAAAGTAAGTGTGCGTAAAATTGAATTTCAAACGCAAAAAATAAAAAATATATGCATATAACTAGTCAGGTCATAAGTATTGTCACACAGTAAAAACTTTTCTTTTAGAATGCTGGCCACAAAAAAGTTTATTGAATTCGAATTTCGAATTGTTCATGAAAATAAAAATGTATACTTTTAGAATTTTACTCATTTTTAAATATGGAGTGGACGCTTAAAGAAGACCGTGTTGCAGTTATTGCGTTGCATCCTTGCGGTTACGCGCAAATTCAAATTTTTAACATACTGAAAAATTTGAATATAACCAAAAGATTCGTTTATCGTACCATCAAACGATACAATGAAGACTTTAGGGTAGATGACAAGTCAAGAAGTGGTCGCCCTCGGTCTGTTAGGACTCCAGCAGTGATAAAAGCTGTGAAGGCGCGAATTCAAAAAAATCCCAAACGTAAGCAGAAGTTTCTGCTTACGTTTCTGCTTACGTCATCTGAAGAGATGGGGTTAAGCAGAACCACGGTGAAAAGGGTGTTAAATGAAGACTTAGGACTTCGGGCATATCGAAGAAAAACAGGACATCGTTTGAATGCTCGTCTAATGAACCTGAGACTGAAGAGATGCCGCGCTTTGTTGAAGCGGTACGCGGTAAAAAAATATCGGGAAATTCTTTTTTGGATGAAAAATTTTTTACCGTAGAAGAGAGCTACAACAAACAAAATGATAAGGTGTACGCACACAGTAGTGAAGAAGCGAGCAACCGTATTCCGCGTGTCGAACGAGGTCATTTTCCATCCTCGCTCATGGTATGGTTGGGAGTTTCTTATTGGGGCTTAACAGAGGTACATTTTTGTGAGAAAGGTGTAAAAACGAATGCAGTTGTGTATCAAAATACAGTCCTGACGAACCTTGTGGAACCTGTTTCTCATACCATGTTCAATAATAGGCGCTGGATATTTCAACAAGATTCGGCGCCAGCTCATAGAGCGAAGAGCAAACAAGACTGGCTGGCGGCGCGTGAAATCGACTTCATCCGGCACGAAGACTAGCCCTCCTCCAGTCCAGATTTGAATCCGTTAGATTATAGGATATGGCAACACTTGGAGGAAAAGGCGTGCTCAAAGCTTCATCCCAATTTGGAGTCACTCAAGACATCCTTATTTTTTTTTTTTTTTTATTGCTTAGATGTTTGGACGAGCTCACAGCCCACCTGGTGTTAAGTGGTTACTGGAGCCCATAGACATTTACAACGTAAATGCGCCACCCACTTTGAGATATAAGTTCTAAGGTCTCAGTGTAGTTACAACGGCTGCCCTACCCTTCAAACCGAAACGCATTACTGCTTCACGGCAGAAATAGGCAGGGCGGTGGTACCTACCCGTGCGGACTCACAAGAGGTCCTACCACCAGTAAAAAATTAAGGCAGCCGCCGATATTGACATGGACCTCGTTCGTGCTGCGCTAGACGACTGGCCGCGCAGATTGAAGGCCTGTATTCAAAATCACGGAGGTCATTTTGAATAAACTTTAGTGTCATAAGAATCTATGTTTTGTTAAGTTCATTTTGTTATTTGAATGGTTATATAATCAATAAACTTGTTGAAAAATAAACAATTATTTTACATTAAACATGTGACGGAATTTATGACCTGACTAGATATATACCTTTTATTTACATGATACCATTGTGTATGTCTAAAACAAAAGAAACCATATGTCTTAGGTTTGTCATTAAAAACACTGGAAAATATATGTCTGTGTGTTATTTAGAACATGGTAACCGATTTTGAAACGTTAATTTGAACTTCACTTCTATCGAAGCTTCCAGCATACGGGATCCCTGAGGGACTCTGCAAGTGGATCGCTAGCTTTTTGGATGGACGGAGCATCGCAGTTGTCGTCGACGGCTGCTGCTCCGATACCATGACCATCAACGCTGGTGTTCCACAAGGTTCGGTGCTTTCCCCCACGCTTTTCATACTGCATATCAATGACATGCTATCTATTGATGGCATGCATTGCTATGCGGATGATAGCACGGGGAATGCGTGATATATCGGCCATCAGAGTCTCTCTCGAAGCGTTGTACACGAGAGGCGATTAAAACTAGTGTCTGAAGTGGAGAACTCTCTGGGGCGGGTCTCCAAGTGGGGTGAACTGAACTCAGTTCAGTGAACTGAACTCAGTTCAGTTCAAGCCATTGAAGACACAGGTTTGCGCGTTCACTGGGAAGAAGGACCCTTTTGTCATGGCGCCGGAATTTCAAAGAGTATCCCTGCAGCTTTCCGCGAGTATCGGGATTCTGGGGGTCGATATTTCGAGCGATGTCCAGTTTCGGAGTCATTTGGAAGGTAAAGCCAAATTGGCCTCTAAAATGTTGGGAGTTCTCAACAGAGCGAAGCGGTATTTCACGCCTGGACAGAGACTTGCGCTTTATAAATCTTTATAAAGCGCAGGTCCGACCTCGCGTGGAGTACTGCTCTCACCTCTGGGCCGCGGCTCCCAAATACCAGCTACTTCCATTTGACTCCATATAGAAACGGGCTTTTCGGATGGTCGATAGTCCTGCTCTCGCGGATCGCTTGGAACCTCTGGGTCTACGGAGGGACTTCGGTTCTCTCTGTGTTTTATACCGCACCTCCCGCCATCGGAGCAGAGTTCATCCATATTATCTGGAACCACTGCGTTCATCGACAGTGCGTTTCCAAAGATCTTTTTTGCCACGTACCATCCGGCTTTGGAATGAACTCCCCTCCACGGTGTTTTCCGAGCGCTATGACATTTCCTTCTTCAAACAAGGCTTGCGGAGAGTACTTTATGGTAGGCAGCGGCTTGGCTCTGCCCCTGGCATTGCTGACGTCCATGAGCGACGGTGACCACTTACCATCAGGTGGGCCGTATGCTCGTCTGCCTACAACGGGAATAAAAAAAAACACACCTTAAGTGATAAACTGTATAACTCAAATACTACTAGTAATTTTTCTTATCTTTTCAAGGTCCTCATCAGCGACCCCAACGATTATCCGGAAACAACAATGCGCTACCGTTTCATAAGCTTAGGGGAATCAGTAGCCATCAAAGTTGACCCGATGGTTTTCCAGAGTGAGCCTAACATTCGCAGAGTGGTTCCCGACAAAAGAGCTTGCTGGTTTCACGATGAAGCAATCTTAGGGCACACTGACAGATATAGTTTTGAAACTTGTCACACCGAATGCAAGATGAAGACGTACTTGGATAGTTGTGGATGTATCCCCTTTAAGTACCCTAGAGGTAAATGTTTTTTTATATAGTCGTCGTGGATAAAGGAAATGATAAGACGTCCGGTGCATTCGTATCTAGCGATGCAATGGTGTTCGAATCCCGCAGGCGGGTACCATTTTTTCTAACAAAATACGCACTCGGCAAATGTTCACGATCGAACGGTGAAGGAATAGTATCGTGTAATAAAAATCAAACCAGCAAAATTATAATTTGCGTAATTACTGGTGGTAAGACATCTTGTGAGACCGCACGGGTAGGTACCACCACCCTGTCTATTTCTGCCGTGAAGCAGTAATGCGTTTCGGTTTGAAGGGTGAGGCAGCCGTAACTATACTGAGACCTTAGAACTCATATTTCAAAGTGGGTGGTGGCATTTATGTTGCAGATGTCTAGGGCTCCGGTAACCACTTAAAAAAGGAAGAGAGATATGCAATAAAAATAAAAAGTAATTTAAAATTATCCGAATTCAATAAAAAGTCCTCTGTTTTCGAAATAAATAAACATGACTAAATTTATTTTCGTAAACAATAATGAAAAGTCTCTTATGTGTTCGTTTTCAATCCAAATTAGATATTTTTGTAGACAAATCGTTTTAAAACTTTAATTATACTTTTAATCTGTTCCTGGCTTCGATTCAGCTCATTCGCCTCATCACCCCGAGCCCAGCTGAAGCTTACGACGTTTGTCAGTTACTAACAAGCATTGTTGCGAGTTCAGGATCGGATTAATACCGATAACTTTATAAGACTTTTAGCCCTACTTCTCTTCTTTTATAGGGTTTCAATCGTTACTCGTATTGACGTGACAACGTCTTATAATTCGATGGAGCCGGCTGCACGCACGAAAAAACTCATGCGGCGTTACCTCGCTCTGAGGCGTTCCATTTAAGGCTTGAAGTGCAAGCGAGAGCGCGCATCGAGCGACAAAGAGGCACAATCGGCCTCCGCGTTCGGCAGCGTTCGACATCTGTCTCTCTCCTACTTGAGTGCTATACAATAATACATTTACATATTTTCGTCAAGTATAAAGTTCAGTGAAAATTGAATGTGGTGTCAATTGTCCATACAAAATATCTATCAAACAAATAAAATTAAAATTTTCTTTTGAAAAATGAAACCATTCCATCAGTTTTCTTATGACGTTATCACGTTCATCTATCGTCAGTAAACCGACTTTACAGACAACCGATTTTTTTTGTCATAAATATGATAGTGCTTACGTTTATGCCTAATTCTGAAATGCCATGGGGCGCATTGTTTCAGTTGATTTTCGCATTAACCTCTCTCGACCCTCGAAGAGTATTGCTTCAATCTTGTGATCATTAGCATAATTTTACTGATTTGACTGGTAACAAATTATACTAACCAAATTAATCCGAAAACGTATTTAGCAATATTGAGACAACTGCTGCGTAGTTATCGTATAGAATAGATAATAGAAAAATCTAAAAATATTATTTAAGAAAACCTATTTGTTGTTAAAGAAAATTATTTGCCGTATCCATTTCGTTTGGACGATGAGTTACATTACGGTAATATGAAGGAAATATCTGTTTTCAATGTGTAATTAATTTGTTTTCTGATTTCAGAAAAGTCAACAAGGATATGTGAATTTGAAGATTTAAATTGCCTCAACAATGTCACAGGTATGTTTTGTTTGAACACGTGTACATGATGTGTTATTATTTGGCTTGCTTGATGATGCATATAGTGCATTCGTATATTATTATTATTAAAATTTCATTAGGTAATATGGCATACTGTAAGGCCAGACGGCTATGTACCAGCCTCCTGGGTTTTTTTCCTGTGAACCAAACGTGCGTTCTTTTTGCGAAGAGTGGGGCGGCCGTTAGACAGTTGATACTTCGAACTCATGTCTCATACTGTGAGGTTCTGACAACAACTTGACACCAGATGACTCATAAGCTCTACTCAACTCTAGTGTAATAAAAAAACTAAATAGTAAAACGAATTTAATTTTTCAGTTTATAAGTCACGCGAGAACATGGATTGCAAGCCGATGTGTTACATGGAATGTCAGGATAAAAAATACAGCATCACAAGCGATCTCCTGCCCTTCCTTCCCGAAGATTATCCTAATAATGTTTCGTGAGTAATCTTTTACAGATAATGTCCGTTTCTTTTTTTTTCTTTTTTTTTTATTGCTTAGATGGGTGCACGAGCTCACAGCCCACCTGGTGTTAAGTGGTTACTGGAGCCCATAGACATCTACAACGTAAATGTGCCACCCACCTTGAGATATAAGTTCTAAGGTCTCAATTATAGTTACAACGGCTGCCCCACCGTTCAAGCCGAAACGCATTACTGCTTCACAGCAGAAACAGGCAGGGTGGTGGTAACTACCCGCGCGGACTCTCAAGAGGTCCTACCACCAGTGACTACGCAAATTATAATTTTGCAGGTTTGATTTTTATTACACGATGTTATTCCTCCACCGTGGATGTCAATCGTGAACATTTGTTAAGTACGTATAATATCTCATTGAAGAATTGGTACTTGTCTGCAGGATTCGAACATCGAATCGAGGATGCCCTCTGTGCCTCCTCCCAGTAGTTGAGCCCACTGGCTCCTCGAGAATGTACTCTGCTCACTGCGGAAATGATTCAGGCACTCGAGTTCCGTATAAGTATGTAGGATAGATTCGACTTTATTTATACTTATATGTAGATTATCAAAAGTTTTCACGAAAACGACTTGCACTCAGCATTGCAGAACCTACGATATTTATCTATCTCTACGACTTCATAATTTGATATTGATTCCCTCGACCACAATCACTATCATCTTACATCATTTCAGAGTGGTCGTTGAGCTCATTTTCACCATCCCAAAAATAACTCGTGTAAAACATGGGTCACGGTATTGTGGGAGTAGTATTCTTGGAGAAAAATATGTAGCTTGGTTTGTTATATGCAGGAAATGATAAATACTTATCAAAATTGAATAGTACCTTATCATCTATTAGAAGCCATGACGGCGCCAGGGATGGCTGAGTGGCAGTTCCGTCATCACTCGTATTCGGTTGAACCCAGTGTATTGCAATAAGAGTCAATAAAACCGACATACCGACCGACCGAGACAGACTGAGACGACTCTGTCCACGCCATTTTTATACGTTGGCGTTACGGCGTCTACTCTATATTTTTGTGATATTTATCGAAACAACATTTTATCATTAAAAATAGTAATCAAAACAATGTCTTGATATTATTAAAGTCGTTATCCATGACATATAAATTATTATTAATATTTATGCCCTACCAATACTCATCCACTTATCCAGTCATTTGTGTTTACAAACATTAAACACACCGAACACTCCCACACCAAAACAGCGTCCGCCAAACACCAAACATGGCAGAACAACAGTTTCACCCCGCCAACAACAAGTAAACAATAACGTAGAACAAACCAAACTATACATTATTATGCCAACCACTGCCAATAGTGGCGTTTGCGCCCACATATATACTATAGTATATGGTTCAAATCTCGACGAGTAACATCCATGCAATACCAGATTATGAAAACTGTCAACTGCCTTAGAAACATCGGCAATAATAACCGCAAGCTTACAGCAGTTTTGTGTCTAGGACGCGCGAATCGGAGAAAATACAAGAAATACCTATGTTTTCTTATAGTTGTGAATCAGTATGGATGGATGGCTTATGAGTGAATATTTTATGTAAAACATTCATATTTGTCTTTCATGACGACCTGCCGTTATATATTAGTTCACTGAAGCATCGGTTAGCTTCGTATTTATTTGAGCTACCATCGCACAGTTGATGCGAGCCATTTCATTTTATGATACTTCAAGGGTTATCTGAAAACTTAGAAAAGAAAACTTTAACGATGCGCGTTATTGGTTTTTGAGTACTTAAGCTCCACAAAGCTTCTCTAACAACGCAGCTTTAAAGTGGTAGTTAAAATCATCCTAAGGCTGTTATCGGCCGGATTGGATATTACCATCATTCGTCTTAGAAATATAGGATAATTCATCAACCAGGTCAGGCTCAAGCCTCACAAAGGTTAAGCTCACAAATAACTGACACCCTTCGATTAGGCTATTTTTGAAACGAAGTTCCTTATGGGACGATGTGGAGGGGTACCCTAACCGGGAAAAAACGTCCGTAACGTAAGATTTTTTCTATTTAGTTTGTTATCAACAGATGTCGCTGCACGTAAATTTAACAATTCCTGAATCGCGGTGACGAGATGTTACACAGTTGATAGACGTTCTCGTATTTCTCTTACTAAATCATTGGCAGGAAAACCACCGGCATCCCAGTCCCTGCTCGCGCCTCGCCCCGCCCCCGCGCCCGCGCCCGGTCCCGCGCCCCGCCCCGGCCCCGCGCGTCCTCCGACAAATGACTTTTCGTTCGTGCGCGACTTCGTAGCCGCGCTAAACTACGATCGTCTGAGATCGTTCGCGGAAGCCATTCGTAGGGCAACTACGGCCGACGAACGCCTTACCGCGACCTTTGAACACATGGACGTGTACGAGTCCATTCAGCGTTCCCTCGTTTAATACCGGTAATCGATGGCGTACAACGGTAGGGAAAAACCCCTTTCTTTGAAGTTAGCATTTTACAATGCTAACGGACTCGCGCGTCAGCGCGACCTAGTTTATGAGTTTCTCCGCGATAATCTCATCGACATCCTTCTGGTGCAGGAGACCTTCCTAAAGCCCTCGCGTCGCGACCCCAAAGTCGCGAACTACGTCATGGTTAGGAATGACAGATTCTCCGCCCCCAAGGGCGGGACTGTCATTTACTATAGGAGGGCCCTGCACTGCGTCCCTCTCGATACTCCCTCGCTCTCACATATCGAGGCGTCAGTGTGCCGCATCGCGCTGACGGGACACCAGCCGATCGTCATCGCATCCGTCTATATCCCCCCTGATAAACCCCTCCTGAGCAGTGACCTCGAGACACTGCTCGGTATGGGGACGCGGTCATTCTGGCAGGCGATTTAAATTGCCACCACACTAGGTGGAACTGCAATCGTACGAATGTGAACGGTAGGCGTCTCGACGCGTTCATAGACTACCTCACATTCGAAATATTCAGCCCCCCGACCCCCACGTGCTATCCGTACAACGCCGCGCGTCGTCCGAGTACAATAGATCTGGCACTGCTGAGGAACGTAGCTCTGCGCTTGCGCTCCATCGAGGCAATGTCAGAACTCGACTCAGACCACCGACCTGTCGTCATGCAGCTCGGTCGCCCACTCAACCGCGAACCAGTTACGAGGACCATGGTGGATTGCAAGAAGCTGGGCACGTGCTTAGCTGACGCCGCTCCACCAATCCTCCCCTGCGGCCCGGATTCAACTCCATCCCCTGAGGACACAGTCGAATCCATAAACATCTTCACTGATCACGTCTCGACCGCGATCATAAGATCTTCTAAACAAGTCGATGTGGAGGACTGCTTCCACCGCGTCAGACTTTCCCCCGAGCTTAGGGATCTCTTAAGAGTCAGGAACGCGGCAATCCGGGCCTTCGATCGATATCCCACGAATTCAAACCGGACTCGGATGCGTCGCCTACAGCGGGAGGTCAAATCCCGCCTAAGCGACGCCCGAAATGAAAACTGGGATAGTTACTTAGTAGAACTCGCGCCCACTCACCAAGCATACTGGCGACTAGCTAGGACCCTCAAGCCCGAAACTATCGTCACTATGCCGACTCACGTACGCCCCTCAGGCCAACCACCGGCTTACGATGACGATGACAAGGCAGAGTTGCTGGCCGATGCACTGCAAGAGCAGTGCACCACCAGCACTCAACACGCGGACCCCGAACACACCGAGTTAGTCGATAGGGAGGTCGAGCGCAGAGCTTCCCTGCCGCCCTCGGACGCGTTACCCCCCATTACCACTTCCGAGGTTAAGGAGGCGATCGATAGCCTACAACCACGGAAAGCTCCCGGCTCCGACGGCATCCGCAACCGCGCGCTAAAATTGTTACCAGCCCAACTAATAACGATGTTGGCCATCATTTTAAATGCTGCTATGACGAATTGCATCTTTCCCGCGGCGCGGAAAGAAGCTGACGTTATCGGCATACACAAGCCGGGCAAACCGAAGAATGAAACCGCGAGTTACCGCCCCATCAGTCTCCTCCCGGCGATAGGTAAACTTTACGAACGGCTCCTTCGTAAACGCCTCTGGGACTTCGTTACCGCGAATAAGATTCTTATAGACGAGCAGTTTGGGTTCCGCGCCAGACACTCGTGCGTCCATCAAGTGCACCGCCTCACGGAGCACATCTTACTCGGGCTGAATAGGCGGAAACCCATTCCAACAGGAGCCCTCTTCTTCGATATAGCGAAGGATCGACAAGATAGAATCGACAAAGTCTGGCACAACGGTTTGATATACAAACTGTATAACATGGGAGTGCCAGACAGACTCGTGCTCATCATACGAGACTAATTGTCGAACCGTTCGTTCCGATATCGAGTCGAGGGAACGCGATCTCGCCCCCGTCACGTCACAGCCGGAGTCCCGCAAGGCTCCGCCCTCTCCACGTTACTATTCAGTTTGTATATCAATGATATACCCCGGTCTCCGGAGACCCATCTGGCGCTCTTCGCCGATAACACCGCCATCTACTACTCGTGTAGGATGAAGGCGTTGCTTCATCGACGACTTCGGACCGCAGCTACCACCATGGGACAGTGGTTCCGGAAGTGGCGCATCGACATCAACCCCACGAAAAGCACAGCGGTGCTCTTCAAAAGGGGTCGCCCTCCGAACACCAACTTGAGCATCCCTCTCCCGTCTAGGCGCGTCGACACCTCCGCCTCCGCCATTCGCCCAATCACGATGTTCGACCAGCCCATTCCGTGGGCCCCGAAGGTCAAATATTCAAGCGTCACCCTCGACAGAAGGATGACATTCCGCCCTCATATTAAGACGGTACGCGACCGTGCCGCCTTCATTCTAGGACGTCTCTACCCGATGATATGCAGGCGAAGTAAAATGTCCCTTAGAAATAAGGTGACACTCTACAAAACTTGCATACGCCCTGTCATGACCTATGCAAGTGTAGTGTTCGCTCACGCGGCCCGCATACACTTAAAATCATTCCAAATCATTCAATGCCGTTTTTGCAGGATAGGCGTCGGAGCCCCGTGGTTCGTCAGGAACGTCGACCTCCATGACGACCTGGACTTAGAGTCCATCAGTAAGTATCTACAGTCGGCGTCGATGCGCCACTTCGATAAAGCGGCACGACACGAGAACCCTCTCATCGTGGCCGCCGGTAACTACATTCCCGATCCTGCGGACAGAATGGAAAGCAGTCGACGTCGCCCAAATCACGTCATCTCGGATCCTCCCGATCCACTAACGGTGGTTTTGGGTACTTCAAGCACCGGTCACCGTTCTCGTCGAACCCGTCGCTCGCGACGAAGGGCTCGACGAACTCTCAGACACAGCCCACTGAGTTTCTCGCCGGATCTTCTCAGTGGGTCGCGTTTCCGATCCGGTGGTAGATTCTGCGAAGCACGGCTTTTGCTAGGGTTCGTGTTAGCATCTTCGTCAGGTTTGAGCCCCGTGAGCTCACCTACTAGCCACGGTTACGCTGAAATAGTCTCTCAGTTTAGGTAGGAAAAAAAAAAAAAAAAAACTAAATCATACTTACCTGGCGTAGGGGATACCGTGATCATGCAGGTGGTTCCTCCAGGGCGAAGCTGCTCCATTGCACTGCGGAGTGGTTGACCCTTGCGATTGTTTTTATCAATAAAAAATCGTGATAAAAAAAATGTATACCCGAATAATTGGAATGAAGTTCCTTATCGCGCGTTGTGAAAGAGGGCTAGACGGAAAAAATTCTTACGAAAAGTTGTCACGACAGTTTTTCTTACGAAAAGTTGTCACGACACTTTTGGAACGAAGTTCCTTATCGCGCGTTGTGAAAGGGGGCTAGACGGAAAAAATTCTTACGAAAAGTTGTCACGACACTTTTTGCTATAAATTCTTACGAAAAGTTGTCACGACACTTTTTGCTATAAATTCTTACGAAAAATTATATCTTAAAAAAAAATTACAAATTCTTCACTAATTAATCGAAAGGAACTTCGTTCCATCCGGGTGTCCCTTGACACCTCTGAAGTTTTTTATTTTCTTTATACCGAATAGAACTTAAATATAATATTTTCTTAATAAAGAACTTCGTCCCTATCCGGTGTCACACGACACCACACATCTTTTTTTTTTGCTTAGATGGGTGAACGAGCTCACAGCCTACGTCGTGGTAGGGGACATCGTGAGTAAATTTTAATAAAAAATAGCATTGCGGCTATTTCCGAGTCGAAGGTTTGTGGGTTGTAGTTGAAAGGGTGGTATATCTGCTTACATATAATACTGAGACTCACCTCGTGTGTCAAAGTGAAAGGTATCATGGTAACATCGGATAGGCCGTAAATCGACCTTAATAAATTGAATATTTTCCGCATAAGCTTTTTAATTTATTTCATTTCAATTTTCATTTTTGCATCAAATAAAACGGCAAAGAAAAAACTTTGATTGGAGTTTTCTTAGTTCAAAGCTTAGTTCATCAGTTGACAAACTTCTTCGGACTTGAATAGAATCCACTCGGTAGAACGTTTAACTTTTAATTGAAAACACGACTAAGTTCTTGGAGCACTGGCATTTGTTGTATTTAGTCACTCCACACTGCTGTCTTCATAATAAATTATGCCTTATCCTTTAAAAGTATGAGATTGGAAATATATAATGCTATGAAATGCACATATGGAGCGTTTTAATAAATTTACACGTACTGAAATAATACGGAACAGTGTTTTTTTATTTGATAAATACGGTATCAGTGTTGTCTGTACAATAAGTAGCCTGTAATAAAATAATATAGCAACGTGAATCAACATATTGTATGCATGTATTGTAACTATACTTGAGATTTTAGAACTTATATCTCAAGGTGGGTGGCGCATTTATGTCGTAGATGTCTATGGGCTCCAGTAACCACTTAACAACCAGGTGGGCTGTGAGCTCGTCCACGTATCTAAGCAATAAAAAAAATAAAGCTTACAAGAGAGAAACTTAGCATCCCGAGTTTCAAATTGAATGGCGACAGTCAGATTTCTAAACGTAATAGGCTCCCGGTAGCCGTACTCGTCGAACTTTGCAAAGAGTTCGACGTGCAACCTAACCCATGCACAGTCCGCTGAGTTTCTCCCCTCGAGTCTTCTTAGAGGGTCGCGATTCTCATCCGATAGTAGATTCATTCGCGAAACGGCTGCTCTTGACTTGTTAGGTCTTTTTCGGAGATGCTCGGGAAATCCCACCCTTCTTGGCTGAACCTTTGCTCGCCTACCCCCACCTGTCCAGTTATTTAGATTGGCACTAGGATATTGCGTTTCTTATTAATGTATTTTCTCAAAGTGTCCACATTGGTTTCAGTCGAGGGCGCAACGTGAGCGAACTGGCGGCTCTTCAGGTCTATTTCAGCAAATCGAACTGTAATTGCTACAAGATGTCTCTACTTATTGATGTCAATTTTTTTATAGGTACGTATCCAAACAATTAAATTGACCTCTTTTTTGCACTATATTCTCTCGGCTCACCCGATGTTATGTGGTTTACGAAACCTTTCAAACCGTGAATTCCTTTACTGACCTTGGGACACGACTCTTACTGACTGACTCCGATGTGGCCAACGCGACAATAATACTAATACATCACGCTGAGTCTACTATTTATAAAGATTTCATTCTTAATTATAAAGATTTTAAGGTTGTACATATTATATTATTCTTGAATCTTCCCTCTCTTACTCGTACCTAATTTGTGCTCACTCTCTTGGTACCTCTGTTTATTAAACAGTTATCCGACTACAGTTTCGCCCAGTTGTACCACACTTCATATCGCGTGGGTAAAACCGTCATCAGCAGTGGGATGAAATGAATTCTGTATTATTTCCAGGTTCAAATCATTTCCACAATGAATTTTATCAAAGCCTTTACAGTTTGGGCGACAAGCCGTAACAAACAGTTCCTTCCTTATTAATATCAGTGTGGATTGTATCTATATATTTATACGTGAAGGAAAAACTTTGTATCCCTTTTTACGAAAATTGCGCGGACGGAGGAGTATGAAATTTTCCACACTTATAGAGAGTATAGAGAAGAAGTGCAAAATGCTAATATTTTTTTAAAATAATGCTTAAAAGATACATTAAATCAATAAAGAAAACATTACACACACTACCATGTATTTGACACAGCACATATATGTAAGCTTGAGGGTAGACATTATTTTGTTGAACACCAAGTTAAACGACGTCACCTTTGATTTCTGATTTAATCAACAATATGTTATCTTAACAATTCACTTTAACACTTGTCCAACTTTAACCCGTACGTACAACAGTCACTGAATCACACAACGTAACAACGATATTATTATAGTAAGTGCACCAGGCAAACGCAGTCCAACGAATGTTCATTTCAAGGCACGTTCCGCCTTTTTATACTAGCCGGCGCAGCTGGCTTATGAGTCACTTCTGTTGTTTACGAGTGGAACGACACGGCCGGCGCACCTGGCTTGTGTGAGTCACTCCTATTGCACGTGCTATATAACATAAATATCGTTAACGCCGTCACGGCCATACTGACGTGCGCTCGTCCTCGTGCGCGCATTCTTATGGTATGTCTGTGAACAACAAACGTGTTCGTTCATCCTGACATTAACGGATGCAACTTAAAACGTGGTCTATGATATTAACAATCTAGTACGGTTCGGTTCGCATAATTCTTCAGAAAATCCTATACTGGCTATAAATAACCTTCAGACTGCTTACATACCTGGGCCAGTTCAAAAACTCTTCAGGTATGTAAGTATGTCCCTTTTAACTTAGACCGGAATTGTTATCCCTTCAGTTTTTCGTACTGGACCGGATAATGCTAGACCGAATCGCAATCCCTGTAGCTAATTGTTGTGGCTAATCTGGATGAAAATCCCTATAGCCAAGCCATTGGACCGGACAGACCCTTCAATGACTTCACACTTTCTTTTCTTTTTTTTTTTCTCTTTTTTTTTTTTTTGCTAGTCCGGATTAACATCTCTCTAGCCACATACAATTCTCTTTTTTTTTTTTTAATCTGCGTGTACGGTAGCGTTTGTTAAAACATTTCTTAAACCAGAACATTTATACGGAATTTCTTCAGAAATAGTGCGAGACCGACCATCGTTTTCTACATTTCCAACACCTGCACCTGAGGTGCCTGAGCTTACAGACATTGTATCACTACCCACAGACTACGTTTGCTGTATCGCTATTTGCGGACAAAAATGTCGCTTCTATTGTCAGTGATAGAGTCGTCATCATTAAGATCAGTTTCATGAACAAGATTAATTAACCCATCTGTGTACGCCGTCACGTCATCGTCACTATAATTTTCAGAAATTTCTAGTAGGCCTGACGGGCCTCGAGGTATTTCACGTAAGTTTTCATGGGGAAATTTGTACACTCTATTAGAACTATTTACATGTCTCAATTTATACCTATCGTTTTCCAAAACTGCAGTAATGTTGAAGGGACCTTTACATTTTCGGTCAATTTACGAAAACAAAATCCCCAGCG
Source organism: Bombyx mandarina (assembly GCF_030267445.1). NCBI lineage: Eukaryota > Metazoa > Arthropoda > Insecta > Lepidoptera > Bombycidae > Bombyx > Bombyx mandarina. Next base: position 744,836 of record NC_143228.1, on the reverse strand, counting down.
GAAAAGAGGTTGACTTTAGCTTTGCCTCGACTAAACCAAGCTTCTGTTTGTGCCCTTTTTTTATGTTTTCGCCGGTCTTCGACCGTGCTAAATTAAGATCTAATCTAGAGGGATTATCACTCTGTTGAAACTTTAAGATATTTCAAGTGAACTACCCTGAACGGCAAACGTCTATTCTATTGGAGTAAACCCTGTTACTCGACAACGTGCACTATTAAGGGCGAATTGAATATCCCCTAAGTGCTCTTACCATCATGATTGGTCTAAGTTACTTTCAGATCAAAGAGTGACTTGTTCATGAAACCGCTTACCATTGAATAAATTACTATGACTTTGTTTTATAAGACTACATTCTGACCCTGAATGGAACATAAAGGGGAAGCCAAAACCACTTATCTGTAACACACTGAAGCTCTGGAACACACGTTGACGTCTCTGGTTGCACCTGCCACAGCACCTGGAGCAGTGTCGTTTTTCTTCTTGTAGCGCATGGAACACCCAGAAGCTACATGACTCGCATCACCGCACACGTAACAGCTGACTTGCAGGCGAGAGCCGGGCGCCCACGGATGAGGAGGTTGTTCAGGTTTTGCTCACAGTCTCCTACGAGGCGGCGCGCCCTAGCGCAAGTGCAGCCGGAGCGCGGGGGCTCCAATATCGGCAGTCCGTGCTGGAGGCGTGGTCTCGTCGTTTGGCGGACCCGTCGGCCGGCCTCCGTACCGTCGAGGCGATCTGCCCGGTTCTCGCGGACTGGGTGGGCCGCGACCGCGGAAGTCTCACCTCCGGCTACCTGTGCAGACTCACAAGACATTTTACCACCATGCAAACTTCTTACCGCAACAAATCTTACCAGCCACCACGCAAACTACAATTTTACGGGTTCCACCTCTCTTACACGATGTTACTCCCACACTGAGGAAGCCAACCGCGAACACATGTCAAGCACGCACAAGCACGCACTTCACCGGAAAAACCTGCATCCGCCAGCGGAACCCGACCACCGCCGCATCGCCAGACACGAACGCACCGGACGTCTTATCTTACAGGTCACGACGACTTCAGATGTGTCAATTTTTCTTCCCCACGGAAACTTGCTTGCTTTCTTGTTTGCTTGCTTGCTGGAGCCCGAAGTCATCGAACGTGTAGTGTTATTGGTATTGAATCGAGTAGATTCTTAATTTCTTGCAATAGCTTGTTACGTGTTGTATTTCCGTTAGTAAATGCCATGTGATGAAGTCGACAGTCAAACTGGGCAACATGAGCCAGAACGTAAGATGTGACGATTTCTTCGTGGCTCAGATCTTCCATCGAGGTAACAGAGACGTTATTATACGACTTACGTATGCTGCATTCACGCTCTTGTGGCGTACCACTACTAGTATTCTGATCTGCATCATGTTTTTTTTGCTGTACTTCGAACATGTTCAAACACGTCACGCCAGTGAGAGTAGAGTCCTGATCTCACTTCTGATGTAAGCTTGAGGGTAGACATTATTTTGTTGAACACCAAGTTAAACGACGTCACCTTTGATTTCTGATTTAATCAACAATATGTTATCTTAACAATTCACTTTAACACTTGTCCAACTTTAACCCGTACGTACAACAGTCACTGAATCACACAACGTAACAACGATATTATTATAGTAAGTGCACCAGGCAAACGCAGTCCAACGAATGTTCATTTCAAGGCACGTTCCGCCTTTTTATACTAGCCGGCGCAGCTGGCTTATGAGTCACTTCTGTTGTTTACGAGTGGAACGACACGGCCGGCGCACCTGGCTTGTGTGAGTCACTCCTATTGCACGTGCTATATAACATAAATATCGTTAACGCCGTCATATATATATAAATATTATACTCTTTGTTTATTGTCAATTGTCAAACTTTTGTTAGTGTTTAAAGTCTGTGGTCAAATTGAGAATAGATGAATATTGTTTGTCTTTATTATTATTTATGTATAGTGTAGTTTTGGCGAAATCTGTGATTATATTAAATAACTATAATAGTATTTGACAATAGAACCATAATAAGGTTCAAACATAAAATTACAATTGATTATAGTCGAATTTCGACTACTGCGGGACCACTAGTATGTATTAATATACAAAACTATTTTGGGTCTTTTTTACAAGACAAGATCTACCTATTAATGGATTTTCATTATTTCTCTTGATCGCATGGCTTATTGTTTCCAGCTACGTACGGAGGTGTATTCTCTCTAAGCTTCGGGGGCTCCGTGGTGACGATATCAGAAGTAATTTATTTGTTTGTGTCGATTATTATTGTTTGTTCCGCAAGGAAATTGTATCCAGTAGCTGAAAGTAAAATTGAAAATAAATGGTAATAAATGGAATATTCTCGATTTAATCGTTTCACTGTTTCCTTGCCTAGTTTATTATCTGTGCTATTCCCTTGGCAGGTAGAGAATCTTTTTAATTTACGAAGTAAAGTTGACGGTCTCTGATTGTATTTGTAGCTATGGATAAGTAGGTTCTCGACTATATTTTGAGATTGAGAAGTGTGTGGCGTATTATTATATTCCTTTGAGACAAGATGGTGAAGTCACAGACGCATGAGAATAACATCTCTATTTTTATTTTATTTTATTGCTTAGATGGATGGACGAGCTCACAGCCCGCCTGGTGTTAAGTGGTTACTGTAGCCCATAGAAAACTGCAACGTAAATGCGCCACCCACCTTGGGATATAAGTTCTAAGGTCTCAGTATAGTCACAACGGCTGCCCCACCCTTCAAACTGAAACGCATTACTGCTTCACGGCAGAAATAGGCAGGGCGTTAGTACCTACCCGTGCGGACTCACATGAGGTCCTACCACCAGTAATGAGCTATTGAAGACTCTTGCATCCGTCTTAAGCGAACTAACTGCTCCCCCTGAGCGTATTCCCATAAGAATAGTCGGACAGACTGTAATTTGATCAGTGTAGGATCTGAATTTAAGCTACACTCATCATACGCACCAATCACCAAAAACTATGAGCCTCAATGCACCCAATCATCAGGCTACATTAACAAAAAAAACCGTTATATTTATTTTAACGTAATGGGCTAGCTACTTCACAGTCGAGGAGCCCGCAAGCCACTCCTCAATGCAGTCGGTCACGAACCCCTTTAATAGTCAAAACAGAACAGGCCACAAACTAATTAAGCAAAACAATTAAGCTCAACTCTGTCAAGATAACGAATTTATCTCGAAAGCTAAATTAAATTTGGTGTGCGTAATTATACGAACGTACGCTCTGAGTATGTTAAACTTAATATGCTCTTGTTGAGTCTATGTCTGTTCTGAGAAATCAGTGGATATCAGTCTATTAGTAGGCATAGTTTAAGCAAACGGATGTGGTAACTATCCACCCGTTATTGATCGGGTTATGGACTGATCAGATGAAAATTCTTACTAAAACCTCACTTGACGAGTGCGTGCGCCAAGCCTTAGTTCGCGAACTATAGAGAACAGCTGTCAAGGCTTTAATAAACAAGGACTCCTTATGATCACGACTGCTCTGAGAAGAGTAGCTGACTATGATGATGATTGACAATTAGATATTTCTACTGGTGGTAGGACCTCTTGTGAGTCCGTACGGGTAGGTACCACCACCCTGCCTATTTTAGCCGTGAAGCAGTAATGCGTTTCGGTTTGAAGTGCGGGGCAGCCGTTGTAACTATACTGAGACCTTACAACTCATACTTCAAGGTGGGTGGCGGCATTTATGCTGTAGATGTCTATGGGATCCAGTAAGCAACGAGCTCATAGCCATCTCAGCAATAAATAAATAAGAAAGATATATCTGACGAAAAGCACATCTAGGCAATAAAAAAAATACATCATTACGCAAGGCATCGTTTAAAAAATACCGATTCTGAAAATTATAAGACTTATTTAATACGCACATCACCGAATTAAGATATTCCGGTAGCAGCATTTACGTACTAGATATCTATGGGTTCCGGTAACCACTTAAGTCCAGGTGGGCCGTGACCTCGTCCACCGATCTAAGCAATTAATAAAGAGCCTTGCGTTGTCTTATTTACAAACAAAAAATACCTGGCCAATTCTGAGAAAGTTATATAAAACTCTTAGACATTCGTGGAAGCATTTCGTCAAAGGCGAAATTGGAAAGGTGTTTCTCGAATTCAACATAGTTAGGTGAGCACAAATGTCAATATTAAACCCATTTATCAACAACACTGAATAAAACGTTCTGCATATTTTCCAAAGCTTTTCGCAGTCGCGAGTACTTTGACGATTTAATTTCGTGCTTAATAAATAAACATTATACTTTACAAAACTATAATAACACGAAACGTAAAAATAAAAACAGTTTTTCTTTACTTATACATAGTTAACGAGAATTTTATTTCATTCAAACTAATTTTATGATTTGATTTCGCGTTTATTATTTGTGTATGTTTTTGTAAAAGTATTATATATTAGTTTTGGGTATGTCCACGACTTGGTAGAACCGGAGAAAATATCAATCTTGAATTATTTATTAATTTGTCTACTTAGAAAAAGCTATAAACAGTAGGAGAAAAAATGAGTACAAAAGTACTTCTTTCCTTATTTAAAGAAATTAATAATAACTCAAATTAACAAGCGCTTGTAGAAGAAATTACTAAGAAGTATGTACTCATTAAATATTAGGTCCTTACATATGAAATTGGCGTTTTGTACGGGAGAAATATAAAGTTTATCTTTTGTGTAAAATATATCTAATTAATCAAAGTATGCACCGATGTTATCTAACTATGCACATTTGCCATCTCATAGGTAGTTCATTGATCCCTTTACTAAAAAAAATCGAGCAAGAATCAATACTCTTTGAAGGCGGTTTGGACTGCCGCATCGAAGTTGAATTTTTTTCCTTGTAAGAAGCTGTCCAAATTCCGGAAAAAATGGTAATCTGTTGGAACAAGGTCCTGGGATTACGGTGAATGTCACAGACATTTCAATTATAGCTCAACTAACTTAGTGGTTGTTTTTATTCAGTGTGTGGTCTTGCGTTGTCGTGAAGCAGCAGTGATCTAGAGCGATTGACCAACCTTGGTTGTTTAGCAGCTAGTTCTTCCTTCATGGTTTGCAGTTGCTGACAAAAGATATCTGCCCTAATCGTTTGGACAGGTTTTAGAAATCTGTAGTGAACGACACCGGCTTGTTCACAAGCAACTTTTTCTTAGTCTTTTCGTTTAGGGTAGGATTAGGGTAGGAATTTTCGTTTAGGGTTTGGCTGGGTCTGCAGGGTTCAGTCATTACGACGAGCTCTTCCGTAATCAGAAATGGATACTGGACGATCGAAAGTATCCACTTTTCGTCACAAGTAATGATTCGATCTATATTCCCTTCATTATTGTGTCGGTTGAGCAAAGTAACACAGCAGTCGATGCGTGTTTGCAAGTTCAATTCACTCAATTCATGAGGTACCCATCGTTCAAGTTTTTTTACTTTCCCGATTTGCTTCAAGTGGATTAATACAGTTGTATCACTTACCCCGGAGTTTGCAGCTATCTCTGAAGTGCTTTGTGATGGATCCGCTTCCGCTATAGCCTTTAATTCTCCATTTTCCACTTTGGTCTCCGGCCGTCCACGGGTTTGGTTCTGAAGGTCGAAATTTCCAGAACGGAAACATTGAAGCCAAAAACGTACCGTGTTTTCTTTTGCGACACCAGCGCCGTTCGTTAATCCTTCGAGCTGTTTCTGCAGCTCTGGTGCCACGGTAGAACTCGTACTCGTAAATATACCGATATTTCATGTTTTCCATTGTGCGGTAATAAGCGACGCCAAAGAAAAAAAAGTATAGAAGAAAAAATAAATAAATGACTGTTTTCAAAACCCAAAAGTACCAGCTAAATGAATTTATAAATTTGAATTTGGAATTCTTAACTAAAGAGGAGATATTTCAGATCAAAGTGGTCAGTACGAAAAAACGCTAATTTCATATGTAAGGACCTAATACTATATGATAATGAAAGTCACACAAATGTTAACGTGCCAATGAAAACACGGAAAAATAATAAGGCCATTATAATTTATTTATTGACTTTGTAGGCAGACGAGCGTACGGCCCACCTGATGGTAAGTGGTTACCGTCGCCCATGGACTTCAGCAATGCCAGGAGCAGAGCCAAGCCGCTGCCTACAAAATAATATAACACCTACTGAATTAGGTTTAGGAATTAGTGCTTAGTTAGGAATATTAGTACTTAATTAGGGAGAATATTGTAGAGCTGTCTGCGTTTAAACGGAATTGCAAACTCGCAAAGCCTAACGAAGCACAGTGAAAAGCGAGAATATAAATTACTTTTCACGTATCACGTAAGTACATATAATGGAAAGAAAGTCTGTGAAATATTTCGACTAGAGTATTTCTGCGAAGGCGAATTGGGATCCACTTGAGGCTTTTGTGAAACTCAGAAACGTAGTAAAATTTTCTGAGATTCGAAAGAAAGCGAATACATAAGTTTTTCAATCACTGCTTCGTTGAAGGACTTCTCAATGCCTTCTAAATAGCAGGCATAGACATAATCAACTGTAGGTAAAATCAGCGATTGGGTGAGAAATATTTTTGTATGCTCGGGCAAAAACCCTGCTAGCAGTCTACGTAGCATAATTGAGAGTTTGAGCTCATTTATCACGATGGGGATTACTCTCACTCTGCGAAACATCGTGCCACACGGCGTCGCATCGCGAGAGCATCGGTATCGCAGGATTCAACTGATGCATGACCACGATTCTGTCAAGAGTGTACGACAAGGAAGAAGACTAAAGAATTTATATTTTTGCTACCTAAATTTGTCGGCAATTGCGCCACTTATTAGATTAAAAAACGTGGACATACTTTAGAGTAGATAACCAATTTCAACCAACCAATATCAAATATTGGAAATACAACTAACACCTGCATTTTATGCTATGCCCAATACATGTTTGGCTAAATCATATAGGCAAACTTCTCCGTAGTGAGATACTACTTTTCCATCCCCTTATATGACTTTTTGATTAGTTACGTGACTCCCTAATCCCAGATGAGATGGTGTACAGAATTGAATCTAGAAATTATTTTAATAGATTGTGTGGTTTAGTAGCAACTTCTACTTGGTCCAATATTGCGTGATCATATTATTATTATGTGTATTTTCAATTTGCTAGGGAAAGTTTTTATGACATTTTAAGTTAAATGAGAATTATGGCTGACTTGGCTTTGCCCCTGACTTGTTGATTTTCACGAGCAAGGAGACTATATTAATGTATTCCATTATATGTTTCAAGGTAATTTAAAAATGGCCCCTACCCTTCACGTACGCATGATTACTTTCCGGTCATCGTTCTCGTCAAACCCGTTGCTTGCGATAAAGGGCTCGGCGAGCAAATTAACCCACAGATACAGTCCACTGAGTCTCTCGCCGGATCTTCTCAGTGGGTCGCGTTTCCGATTCGGTGGTAGATTCTGCAAAGCACTGCTCTTGTTAGGGTTAGTGTTAGTAACGTCGTTAGGAAAAGTTGCTCGCTCCGGGCATTTCAATATTGCAATAATTGTTACGTTATAAAACATCTTGTAAAAATGAATATTTAAAAAAATCTAATATTAAAAATAAAGACATGCCCGCTGAGTTTTATTTATTTATTTATTTAAGGATTACCGACAGGGTTTACAGTATGGCATAAAATAACATTGACATGTATAGAGCAATTGATAACTGCAACTCCAATTAGAGGCAATCACAGCATGCATTAGATTAATATATCAATAGAGATTTAACAATACTATTAATAATAATAAAAAATTAAAAACAAAAGAAAGACACAGTAATAAACGAGTACTCAGACCAAGGCTGAGGCTGAGGTTCAACTAGATTATTATAAAGGTTAGTTAGACGAGGAGTAGGTGAGTGCTTGCCTAGATTGGTTCTGCTAAAGCGGGTGCTGAAAAGAGCAACGGGGCGACGAGGTAACCTGGATGGCACCTTCAAAGAGAATTTATTGAGGATGGATTGGGAGTCGACAGTATCGCTCATAACTTGATGTAAAAAACATAAGCCTAACATATCGCGGCGATCATTCAATGTTTGCATTTTAAAATGTTTAGCCCTATCAATATAAGATTCAACATAATTAGGCGGCCTAAAACGGAACGACATGTGGCGAAGTAACTTTTTTTGAATTCTCTCAATCCTGTTATATGGGTTTTGTATGTAGGACACCACACAGTGCTGCAGTAATCAAGTTTGCTTCTAACATAACTGTTGTAAAGCATTAGCGTAGTGGAAACCTTCTTAAACTCCCTACCATTCCTAAGTACAAAACCCAGTGATTTGTTCGCGGCACCTATAATTTTGTCAATGTGCTTAGTGAAATTCAGCTTGGTATCAAGCTCCACCCCTAGATCACGAGTCTGAGAAACTTCACTCAAGCATTCCCCTGAAATATGATATTGTGTTGGTATTATATTGCGTTTTAATGTAAATTTTATATGCAGACATTTCGAAATATTCAAATACATTTTATTAATTTGGCACCAATCAACCAATTTATCAATATCACTCTGTAATAGTTCAGCATCATTCACATCATTTATAACACGCATTATTTTAAGATCGTCAGCAAATAGGTAACAGGTAGAATATTTAAAAAGATTTGTAATTTCGTTGATAAAGATGTTAAAAAATAGTGGACCCAAGATGGAACCCTGAGGTACACCCGAAGAAGCTATGAATGGACTGGAACTGTGCCCGTCAATAACAACCTGTGATGGCCTTTGGTTTAGATACGAAGAACACCATCTAAGCAGATGAACTTCGATACCAAATTGATGTAGTTTTTCTAGTAAAATGCTGTGGTTAACTTTATCAAAAGCCTTAGAAAAATCAGTATATATTGCGTCAACTTGCCCAGAGTTGTCAACGATGACCGCAACATCATCTACGTATTGAAATAAATTCGTATTTGTGGACCGCTTCGTCATGAAGCCATGCTGAAATGGGGACAGCTGGTTTCTTACATGATTGTAAATATGCATATATAAGCTTGAGGGTAGATATTATCTTGTTGAACACCAAGTAAAACGAAGTCACCTTTGGTTTCTGATTTAATCAGCAATATGTTAACTTGACAATTCACTTTAACACTTGTCCAACTTTAACCAGTACGTACAACAGTCACTGAATCACACAACGTAACAACGATATAGTAAGTGCACCGAGCAAACGCAGTCGAACGAATGTTCATTGCGAGGCACGTACCGCCTTTTTATACTGGCCGGCGCAGCTGGCTTATTTATGAGTCACTTCTGTTGCACCTGTTGTTTGTGAGTCGAACGACACGGCCGGCGCACCGGGCTTGTGTGAGTCACTCCTATTGCACGTGCTAAACAGAAATATCGTTAACGCCGTCATATATTTTATACCAGTTCTTCTCAGGACGGAGGCTAGTTTTTGTGAATTGGCGGTATTTCTTTTTGACGTTCAACTAGTGTGTATTTTCATTTATCCTTATATATAAAAATGAAATGCTGTTCGTTAGTCTCGCTAAAACTCGAGAACGGCTGGACCGATTTGGCTAATTTTGGTCTTGAATTATTCGTGGAAGTCCAGGGAAGGTTTAAAAGGTAAGAAAATATAAAAAAAGCTCGGAATTATATAAAAACAAACAATTTTGTTTTTCCTTTGATGTGTCCTCTTGATGTGCCTTTTATTTATCGATTGAGGCACTACGAAGTATGCCGGGTCAGTTAGTGTTGAATAAAAAAAAAATGATTTGATTTGATTTAGAAATAATACACATATTTGAAGAGTATAGCCGCTATATCAATTTATATTGTTCTAGGTCGACTACCGCGGGCTTCATATTATTATGATCTTAAGTGGCTCCTGAATCCTTTGGATACTATAACAATAATTATGCCATCTACTTTGAGATCGACGTTCTTATTATATTATTTAACGGCTATCCCATCCTCCATCCTTCAAACTGGAACGCGTTACTGTTTCACGACTACCACCGTATATGACAGTTAAGTAATTTTTTAGACCCCATAACAATGCTTAAATACGTCCCTGCTCACAAAATTGTTTACTTAACGCCTCGGAGAGCGTTACGTGTGCTATCTACGTCACATATAACTTAACTGAAAGAGCTGGATGTGACGATTTTCCTCTATATCTGTTATTTCTTAATAATAGCCTTTATTGAATCATTGATAGGTCTCTATCGGTCCTATTAATAATACATGAGTCTACATCGTTCCGAGGTACGTGACTAGCCGTAATTGGGTCACCATTTATTTCGTTTCAAAGGTAAAATTTCAATACGGTTGTTTAAATTCAAAAATAAAAATCTTTATCAACATCAAATTTTTATTGATACGTAACGTCACAACATATCACACTCATCACATATATACGAACATACATCTAATAATATATATTTATAATGCTGATAATTTGCTATTAATTATGAAGTCATTGTTCAAAGTAACATGTAAAATAAAGCGATAATGTAGACGTTTTAAATTACTTGCCTTGTACCTAACTATCTATGAGGAATCTTTTTACGTAATTTAATAACCAACTTCAAGACATCTACTTGACAATTTGTACACGTATCAAGAATCTTGATAGTTACAGGTGGTAGGACGGCTTGTGAGTCCACATGGGTAGGTACCACCCTATTTCTGCCGTGAAGCAGTAATGCGTTTCGGTTTGAAGGGCGGGGCAGCCGTTGTATTGTTAAAAGTGAGGCCTTAGAACTCATGTCTAAAAGTGGGTGGCAGCATTTACGTCGTAGATGTCTATGGGCTCCAGTAAACACTTAACATCAGGTGAGCCGTAAGCTCGTCCACCCAACAAAGTAATAAAAAAATACTGGCTCTGACACTGACTCGACATCAGTACTAGCTGGCCTATACTTCACAGACGATGTACGGCTATTTCCACCTACCCCCCTTAATTATAACCAAAAATACTTGCTACGTGCACACAGCAATAAAACTAAGTACAATATCCTTATAAATTGCGATAACTATAATAATACATGTACACCAATTTTTTTTAAATACGTCTACAATACTGACAGTAATTCAACTTCATACAACTTCTAAAAATCTTACTAAACAACAACATCAGTATATCCGACAACAATATGATGGTTAGGAATCCAACCTTCACTTGGGAGCTTTATAATGTGAAGAACAATTACCATGGAATAAATGAAAATAACCTTCAGTATCAGCGTCTGTAATCTATATGGCCATGCCTCTGGAGCATCTAACCTTCAGAGATCAATTAAGAGAGGTCTGTGACGAGCATAGGTGTTTTTGTTGATTGATATCTTCAATAGTTGGTTCAGTATCAGCGTCTGTAATCTATATGGCCATGCCTCTGGAGCATCTAACCTTCAGAGATCAATTAAGAGAGGTCTGTGACGAGCAGTTGTGTTTTTGTTGAGTGATATCTTCAATAGTTGGTTCAGTATCAACGTCTGTAATCGATATGGCCATGCCTTTGGAGCATCTCTGCTGAGAGCGCGTGGGCGGGCGCGGTGCGTCGGGAAGAGCGGGTCACGTGGCTCAACTGGGTCGTTTGGGCACGTGTCTCAATCCCGCGTGGGATCTGCGCCGAGTAATGTCCGTTGTAGCGAAGAGTGTTCATCTGTGGACAAAAATAATTTACACTCCCTGCGACGGGCAGACGACCCACATGGTTCTTAGATGTCATTTCACCTTTTTTATTTATTTTATTGCATATATGGGTGGATGAGCTCACAGCCCACCCATATATGAGTGAGCCCATAGACATCTACAACGTAAATGCCGCTATCCACCTTGAGGTATGCGTTCTAAGGTCTCAGTATAGTTACAACGGCTGCCCCACCTTTCAAACCGAAACGCATTACTGCTCCTCGGCCGAAATAGGCGGGGCGGTGGTACCTACCCGCGCGAACTCACAAGAGGTCCTACCGCCAGCAATTACGCAAATTATAAGTTTGCGGGTTTGATTTTTATTACACGTTGTTATTCCTTCACCGTGGAAGTCAACGTTAATGAAGTAGTTATTCCACACCTCAAATCGATAAATTCTCTCAAATTTCCTTCTTTTTTTGGCAATTTTGACGCAACTTCACGAAAACTTACAAGTGTAGTTTGGTCAAGATGTGAATTTATAACATTAATAATTATGCAAAGAAATAACTTCAAACATAAAGATGATTGACTTATTCAATACCCTACAATTGAACCGGTTGAATGCCATTCCTTAATTTTCCTGATAGAATGAATTATTTTATTTCAGTGATTTTGGGTCAAAAGCTTTGTTAATTTATCTAGACATGTTAGATAAATTGCATTAATTGCGCATTAAATAAGCAATATCATATAATGTTTTCGTTTTTATGCGTATTAAACAAGAAGAAGGCAAAAAGTGAATATTAATTGTACCTAAGGGATTTTTGTGGCATTGCCACCCAAAATGTTTCAAGAACCCATTTTCAAAGTAAGTACCTTTTAAGGTTTCTTTGTTGTTTCGTGACCTTTGGATTACTCTTTATTTTAAATTACAATACGATACTCCATATTTGTGTAGACCCTCTTCATGTGATGATTACAAAGTAAAGTTGCGACAGATTGACAGGAAGAAATTTTAACGATACGTTTTTGGCCATTTTTAGGATTGGAAGTTACATATATTCACAGTTCATGTCAAGTTGAGCAGCTAATTGAGCTCCTAAATATCACCAAGTAAATTTTAACAACTTACGCTACTACTACGAGTGTCCCCTTTTAAATCTGGAACGCATGACTTCTCCGCGATAGAAAAGATTAAAATTAATTGGACCTATAAAGATTTATATGCATTTCTGAATACACCACGTTACCATTGAGTTCTTTTGAGTACTTTATTAACATTTATACATAATATAAAAGTATTCACATACCTGTAGATAGCATCGTTTATGCGGCTCGTGATATAATTCATAATCACTTGAAGATCCCTCCGGTTTTTGATTACATCGCCACTAGAATTAAAGAAAAAAACAAATATGTATATTCAAAATTTTTTTTTTTTCTACCTATGCTGATAGCCTTGAAAGGCTATTTCAGCTTCTCCTTGACGTGTAGGTGAGCTCACGGGGCTCAAACCGGGAGAGTTGCTAACACTGGCCCTAGCAAGAGCCGTGCTTCGCAGAATCTACCACCGGATCGAAAACGCGACCCACTGAGAAAATCCGGCGAGAAACTCAGTGAGCTTTGTATATATGCAAAATTATATTCGGATATTATGTGGTCCATTTTACAAAGGCACCGTCATATAATTTAAGTTATTTAATGTAATAAAACTGAGGGTAGAACTTTCAATTACTCGGCAAAATCAATTCATCAAGTAATTAATATAAGCCGGCCGAAATTAAAAGTGAAATAATTGATTACTTATTTGTTAGTTCATGTGTAGGCTTTACTTTGTTTACCCGCTTTAACCTGTTAATAAATGTATCAGATAATTAAAAGTTAGCTTGTAAACAATAAGTGGGATGAAATAGTGAGCTATATTATGTTCATGTGAAAACTAATGTCTTTGATTATTTTATCAATGGAAGACCGTTGATAGATAGATCAACAATCATTGTATTGTACCAGTTTTTTACAGACTTCAAACAATAACATGAATATAAGATCGTTTTACCGTTTGATAGCTAATGCGTAATATTTTTATTTTTATTCGAAGAATTACAATATTAAATTTTAATATAAGTGTTTTTGTTTTCCGCCGATAAAGCCATTAACGATGCTATTAAGATTCAGGATAAACATTTTTATGCTGTCGGGATTATTTTTTTGTAAAAATTCTTTGTATTTCCTTAAAACATCTTCAAATAACTAAATATTTTTTTTTATTGCCTTTGTAGGCAGACGAGCATACGGCCCACCTGAATGTAAGTAAACACCGTCGCTCATGGACGTCAGCAATGCCAGGGGCAGAGCCAAGCCGCTGCCTACCAGAAGAAGAAGACAGAAGAAAACAGATTAAATGCATACAACCGTACCACATATTAGGACAGGCTTGAACGAGTGCAACCATGAGCATCCGTGAGCATTTTTAACGTTCAGTGATCTGTAAGATTATCTTAGCAACAAAACCAAACGTGTATTTGATTTGAAGCACGTTTACGATATAATATAGGCGTTTATTATTTTCATAAACGATTTTCGTCTTTTCAAAGATTTCACAGCTTACTATTAAACGAGATTTTATTGATCAAATAAAGTGACATTAGTTTTATTGAAGTTACCAAGCAAGCAAATATCAATCAAGTATTAAATTTGATTTGGTGTTTGAGGCCATACAAATACACTAAATACAACAATAGTTTAATAGGAAGGGCGAGATTAAGCCGTAAAACAGTTGGGTTATGGTCGCAACTCGCTAAACCGAAGAAATTTACCGTAAACTTGGCCTGCTGACACAACGGTCTCCCGCACAGCAACTTCTTAACCGATCTCTGGAATTTCCTCGTCATGAAACAATACACGATGGGGTTTATGGCCGAATTCGCGTGACCTGTGGACAAAATAATATACTATATTGTTTTTTTTTTTATGTTTGAAAGATTACTGGTGGCCTTGAGGCCTTTCCAGTTTCGCTAGGACAGATGGGCGTGCTAAAGCTCCGCCAGGAGCTGTAAGCGTCTAATGCCAAAGCTAATACTACATAGTATTCATCCGTGAACATCGATTATTTCAGACATGATCGGTACCGCCACCGGCCTATTGTGGACTAGTAACTTCGGTTGCAATGGAATTTGACCACGATCTTAATCTGTGGGTTTTATTTATGATTTTAATATTATAGTATCTGTTGTCTAAAATATCGTGTCAGTTTCCCGATATCAGGTAAGGACGCTTAGCAAGAAATGTGCGTACTGCTTATAGTAGTCGCACGCTTAATAATAGACTGACTAATTACGGTTTATGACAGACAGACAACTGTTACTGGTGGTAGGACCTCTTGTGAGTCCGCAGGGGTAGGTACCACCACCCTGCCTATTTCATCCATGAAGCGTTTCGGTTTGAAGGGTGGGGCAGCCGTTGTAACTATACTGAGACCTTAGAACTCACATCTCAAGATGGGTAGCGGCATTTACGTTGTAAATGTCTTCGGTAACCCATCAACACCAGGTGGGCTGTGAGTGGGCCACCCATTTATGCAATAAAAAAAAAGCTCGTGGTATTATAAAATATAGTAACCATTTGGTAATTGAGTTCGTCTACTGTAAAATCTCAGACAAGGTTTATTAAAATTATTTATTCAACAATGAAGCTTATTAGGCCACTTGTTCATTAGGTCTGTTTAGTACAAAAGCGGGCATATTACACATAAAAGATAAAAAACGAAAAGATAAAGTGAAACTTTTAATAAAATACAGATGTAAAGCAAACAGTACCATTAACTGTATAGCAATATAATATGATTTTAGTAATACCTGTTTATTACAAATTATTTGCATATCTCTGAGATAATATTTCAAAGCTCATAAAATTATAAATAAGCAATAAATGAAAATAATCAAAATTACATTTTAGCATCAATAATTACTTAGGTAATCAACGATACACCACACACGACTTATCACTTTAATATTAGTATTCATTTGGCTAATTTCAATAAGATAAAAATAATTAAATCAAACTAGTTGTAAACGAAAAAAGGTTCTTGAATTTTAAATGTCCGAATAAATATTAAAACTCTCGAAAACTAAAGTTAAAATTAACAGGACTCAATAACTGATTCACACCAGTATAAGAATGGCAACAATCGTCATACAATCAGTCAATTTCGCGAGTTCGATATGACTTTTATTCAACGGTGTATGAACAAATAGCATACATATCAGAGAGAACGTACACCAAAAACAACCTTAAATGGCTATAAATACAGAATCCTTAATTGCTAACTCATGTGGAAACATGTCATTGTCACTTTCTAAATACTGTGAGAATGGAAACAGTGAGAATAACAAAAAGTTTGTTCATTTCATAAATATTGTATTCCATGTCACTTTACCGTGGTCATTTCACGCGTCGTTCGTCCTTATTGAGTCAATCACAAATTTTTAAACGTCCTAAAATAGTACTACATAATATATGTTCCAGTCTGCTGGTTGGGGCGGACATTATTCGCAATATTAGTTTATGAACACGACTGGACCAAGGGTCTGAATATTCTCGTATAATACGGAGATAAACCTTATTATTCTTGTAGTTTTAGATCTTTGATATTCTAAAATAAAAACCATAATAGAAATCTTCAAAATATAATACAATTTATTATTATAAAATAAATACACTTGTTTGGTTTTAAACTATTACTTAATCCTTAACTGCGGGCTTAATCCATTTAACAATTTGTGCATTTAAGAGCTCACCGTATCAATCTACTCGGAAATGTAATTGCTATGAATGCAGAACACAAAAACAAATAATCTATTTTCAAATAATAATAAAAAACAATATTTTTCCATCACCTTACTGCGCAAGCTTTTACTGCACATCTAACACCAAGCTCAAGAATTTAATCTAGTGAAAGCTATACTCACCCAAGAATAAAGCATACGGTAAATAAGCGCTTAAGTCTTTCGCGTTGACAACACTGACGTCCAGGAGAAGCTGCATGATGTTATACGGCATCCAACAGAGAGCGAATAGAACCGCTAGGAGAAGAAGAATCCAAGCGACGCGCTTCCTCTCCTTCATCAGCCGTAGACCCTGGGACATGATTTTGCTTTAAGAATCTACGAAGGTATAATATTATAAGTATACAGACACCAGCGGATAACACATACAGCGGTACCAGAACAGTTCATGTGTGAAATAAATAAGACATTTTTCGGTTTATGAAAATTTTAGACTTCTTGTCTTCTTGTCTTGTCTTGGAGTCTAAAATTTTCATAATAATATACTAGCCGTACTCGCCCGCTTCGCTGGGCATTTAAAATTAACATTATTATTTATTGTCATTATTATTAGGGAGTCCAACACTCATATAAATATTAGCCTATCCATTAAGTACATGTATTTTCTACATGGATACCAAGTTTCAAGTCATTCGGATGCATGGTTCAGTAGTTATAACGGAACCACCGTAAAAACCACTGTAGATTTATATATAAGTATAGATGTGTGTGCTGATTTTTTTTATTGCCATTGTAGGCAAACGAGCATACGGCCCACCTGATGGTGAGTGGTTACCGTCACCCATGGACATCAGCACTGCCAGGCGCAGAGCCAAGCCGCTGCCTACCTATATGAAAACCTCTGATAAGGCAAACTTTAAAATATGTTTTATCGTCTGTTAACAAAATAGGAACGTTCTTGAAATCCACCGACGTCTTTAAAAATAACTTTTGTTTTTAATGTCAGCCGTTATGTGGTAACGTGGTGCTATTGAGGCAAACAGAGCCCTGATATAATTTATATTACGTATGCTTAGAGTTATTTAACTTAACAATTCCCGCAACCAGTTATGCCTTGTAAATTCAGTGGTATTTTAATAATATTGAGACTCATTCATTCAAACAATATTCACCTTGACTTATAACTGTATAATTATTTTACAAACGCTATCGTTGCGCTCTGTCCCGTCTGCGACTAAGCTTAGAACAACCGACACCATTATTTTTGAAATATTATTCAGCGTTGCAATTTTATGAAACATAAATTACATCGTCTCAAATTTTTTCGTCTGTGTGTTGCATGTCGCGTGACGGTCGGCCGCGGAGTAAAGATAAAGTGAAAGGCGCTCGTCAGAGAAGCCAAGGCTAAGTGTAGTGTATAGAATATTACTCATTTGTGCCAGTGCTCCACGCTATTTTGTTTGTTTTTATCAGAGTTAAATGTCTATAATGTGAAAAAAAAGTTTCACTTTTACCGTGGTTTCATAAAACCACACAATCCTTTTTTTGGAGAGAAAAAAAACTCTAAGAATGACATTAAATTTAATATTCATTAGTCAAATTGTATATTTGTGTTTTTTTCTGCTGAACCGTTTCCCACACGCGTTATCAGCATGAAATAACAGTACCTAGATAAACAACGTCGGGTCAAAGGTTCTCGCCCACGTGTAAGTGAAGAAAAGAAATGCCAAACGCGATCGCTAAATCTGTCAAAAGGAATGAATGTTATTAGGGAGAATTGCTAACGATTTGATGTTGTTGTTCTGTATTTATGCTATTATTGTATCAGTAACAAGTGTCGTCTTCTAACGGAACTCAATAATCACTAAGATGTTTGTGGATAGACTTCACAACGTGAATTCCGTCATATACTTTGAGACATGAATTCGAAGTTTCACACTCTTGAAGCCGGAACGAGTTACTGCTGCTATTTCTTCAGGAACACGTTTCACATAAAAGGAAAAAAATCTCGATGATATTTTAACAATAATGAAAAATTCTTGGGGAACTTCAAACATTTTTAGGAGAAAAACCAAACATTTCATGTGGGACCCCAAAAATAGGATTGCAGTGATCCCCTTGTACAAAATGGATGGTCATATTTCAGACACTTCAAAAGATTGGTATCACAGCCGTATATTCGTATATCGTATTATCAACAGATACAACAACACTTTGTCTGTCGAAGACCAGAAAAGTTCGGGGTGGCCACGTTCTGTTAGAACTACAAAGGCTGTTAATCCTACTAAAGCCAGATTTCGTCGAAACCCCATTAGGAAGCAAAAGTCTTATCGCTAGGATTGAATATTCCCGTTAGGACTCTATCGCGTATTATTATACAATACCTGAAGCTCGATGCTTATCGTCGATATACAGGACATGCCCTAAATCAAATTTTACAATTAAAGAGAGTGAATCGATCTAAACGCTTTCTGCCGCGATACACAGGTGAAAGGCCTAGAAATATCCTCATGACCGATAAAAAAAATTTCACAATTGAAGAACACTACAATAAGCGAAATGATAAAGTGTACGCTCACAGTTCTAAAGAAGCTGCTCAAGTGGTCGGAAAAGTATAACGTGATCATCATCCTGTGTCAGCGATGGTTTGATAGGGCGTGTCTTGCCAAGGAGTCACAAAACTACTTTTGTGAAAACTGAGTGAAAACTTCCGACAAAGTGTATCAAGATACAGTCTTGGTCCATGTTGTGAAACCTCTCAGCAATACGCTTTTTAAAAACATACCGTGGAGTTTCCAGCAGGACTCTGCACCTGGTCACAAGGTACGAACTACCCTAGCCTGCCTTGAAACCAACGTTCTGGATTGTATAAAGCTGAAGACTGGCTCTCATATAGCCCACACCTCAACCCTTTAGAGTTCGAATTATGGTCATTTTAGAGGACATGGCTTGCTCTAAACGACACGGCGACATTGGGTCTCATAAAAAATCTTCAGAGCAAGCAGTGGCGAAATTTTCCTTGAAAACACTACGTAAAGCCATTGATTCGTGGCCAAACCGATTAAAGGCCTGTATAAAAGCCAAAAGTGGCCATTTCGAATAGGATATTTTTTAATTTTTTGTCTGACTTTAACAAATATGTAGGTACACATTTTAACAATAATACTACAATACTACATTTAAAAAATGCATTTTCATTTGTAACTGAACTTATAGCTGGACTAACTAGGTAATGCGACAGTTTATCAACAACGTAATGTGACGACGGTACCGAGGTAACTCATCAATTCCGTTGCAATCAGAAACGGGAATCAGATTAACGAATAGCCATAGAAAAAGGAGTTTTCTTGTGGTTCAAATACAGCACCTCGCCAATCGCCCTAAAGATAGTGATGTCCAAGAGCATGTGGTGGTTAACCAAACAAATAAAAGATATATTGAAATAAGTAGTGTTCATATATAATATTATGTAGTACAAAATAAGATAATCTATACGACAAATAAAAATATACTAAACCAACAAAAATATAAATTTATAATAACTAGGGGTCCCCGCAGTAGTCGAAATTCGACTATAATTAAATTATTAGTTTTTTAAATTATTTAATAATTTAATTTTTAAATTATTATAATAAATATAATAAAGTTAAGTTTTAAATTATTAAAAATTATTAGTTTGATCATTCCTATTGGTTCTATTGTCAAACACTACTATATTTCTATAATCACAGATTTCGCCAAGACTGTACCGTAGATTATACACTTAATATTTGAGAGACTACACTATAGACAAATAGTATTAAAGATAAACAATATTAATCTATTCTCAATTTGACCACGGACTTTAAAGAATAACAAAAGTTTCACAATTGACAACTTACAAAGAGTATATTTATACGTATGTGTTGTGTCAAATACACGGCAGTGTGTGTAATGTTTTCTTTATTGAATTAATGTATTTTTAATGCATAATTTTTAAAAAAATATTAGCATTGTGCACTTCTTCTCTTCTCTATATTCTCTATAAGTGTGGGAAATTTCATACTCCTCCGTCCGGGCACTTTTCGTAAAAAGGGATACAAAGTTTTTGTTTCACGTATTAAAATATAGATAATAATATGTTTTACGTATAAAGTAAGGTAAATCAGATGAATTTCCTAGTAGATAGATAGTAATGGATTTCATCATCCAACTTATATCTTCAGAGGCTAAATTTTAATAAATTACCAAGTTTCACAATAATTGAATAATAATCAAGTATCACGTTTAAAAATAACTTGATTATGATTTCATTAAAAGGTTTCAACAGCCACGTCACAAGTCAAAAATAATACTGGTAAATTTTGACAGTAATTATGTATAATAAATACAAAATTATCTTTGTTGTTTATGCTAAAAAGATAAGTCTCTCAAGAGAATTTTGCAACGGGGTAATTAAATTTTGTAATATTAATGATAACCAACTTGATAATGAGGTATTATTGATGAAAGTAATAATTAAAAACTGTCTTGAAGCAATCGTGACTTAAGAATGATATTGATCGTCATAGTCATATTAATATATTTTGGATCGTTTTTGGGGTTTCATCTTTCAACAACTCGTAGTGGCCTGAACTATAGACGCCCGGTGTACCCTTATCTAGCGAAGCCATTATGCCGGCACTGGAAGCCCTCAGTGTCGTGGTGTGCAACCTCTTTGACAAGACATACGACTTACAATTACTAGATATAGACTATCAGAGAGACTTGACAGGTGTGCCTCGAAAAGAAACAAAAGAAAAACACGATCGTTCACTCGCAGTGGTAATTTTTCAATGCCTGAAAAGGCATATATGAAAAATACGACAAAGAACGAACCGATTGTTCGCTCAGGTATAACAGGTACCACTTTTTAAGGTTTTTTTCTCGTTTGTAGTCTAACGAGTTTACGACCCCTGATGGTGAGTAGCTACTGAAACTCATAGACCTTGAATGTCAGGCGCACTGCCAAGTCGCTGCTTACTATTGAGTGCTCTCCACAAATCTCATTTGAAGATTGACATGTCATAGCGCCCAGGAAACACCGTGAAGGGAAGTTCATTCCAAAGCCACATGGTACGTGGCAGAAAAGATATATGGAAACGTACTGTGGGATAAGCTCTGTTCTGGTGGCGGGCGGTGTGATGATAACGAGAAGATGGGATCTCAAACAATGCTTCAGAGCTCACGCCAGCACCAAAAGTAGTCCGACAAATACGCAGCTGACACGTGTTCATGAACGTCATGCACGGTAATAAATAACAAAGCTGTTTTCGATCAGGACTTTCCTATCCTTCTAACGATATTTGCGAGTACCTTACTTAAATATATTTGATATTGGAAACCTCGGTGTGATTTTCATTATCTCATTTCGGTATGGACTGAAACTTGAGTTGGTACGAAATGTTACCGGCACTCCATAACTTCTTGGTTATTGACCGACAAAATAATTATAGCTATATTTTATATTATTATTCTCATCTGCTGACCAGATTTAAATCAGTAGTATCTCACAATTCTATTGTACTAAATGTGTTGCAGTAAAACATTAACTTTATTGATCTAGATACTAGTGATCGGAATTCGATAGATCAAAAACGGTTGACAAACAGGGGAGAAAAGGACACTTAGCTATTTCTTCCTTGTATTTTTATTATTTCACTAACTCGAAATAGCACGCGAAATGTAGCCATTGTAATAAAAACAGTGGCCTCATTCGCATTTCCAAGTGCGATCTTCAAAAAGATTCGTAAACAAGTGAAAAAGAGCACATTGTTTATAAACAAACAAAACTGTGAGATCAAAGCTTTGAGCAGCTGCTTTTGAACATTGGACATAAAAACAGTCACATATACACACATCGCGAAGGTAAGATAATGACTGTTATATGTGCGTAAAAATTGGGCGGTGATGGAAGGCCGGCTATCCTCGACCCACGCTGGTTCTGGCCCAGCGGGGTATTCCGTAGGGTAACCCACTCTAACCGGCGCCATCTAGGCGGGCTTCAGACAGTCTGCCGACCGAGAGGGCTGGTGGTCGTGGCGCCGACGACCGCCAGTCCGGCGTCCCCAGGGAGAGGGTGATGGGAGAAATGTGCTTCGCACTAAACGCTTCACTTTCCCCCCTTTGCCTTGTCATGAGTTCTGTCTCATGCGAGGTTTGGACGTTGGTTGTTGAGCGACAGGAGGTTTTAGTCAGTTCGACTCTGACATGCCCCGCCCTCCATCCCCAGTGGAGGGCGGAAGTCCGGCGATTTCCTCCTGACCAAAAAAAATAATAATAATATCTAGGCCGAATGATCTTCGGTTAACTATCTTTCCGGTTAATTGTTAGGAGATTTATGAACGTATACTATCAATCCTCTATCCGTCTTTGTAGTTTTTATTCCTAATCTATACTAATATATAAATCTACAGTGATTTTTACGCGTTATAACTACTGAACCATGCATCCGATTAACTTGAAACTTGGTATCCATGTAGAAAATACATGTACTTAATGGATAGGCTAATATTTATATGAATGTTGGACTCCCTACACCGGTTGCGAGGGCGTTAATGATGAGAATCTTTGGGGGAATGAGAAATAAGAATATTAATTTTAAATTACCAGCAAAGCGGACGGGTACAGCTAGTCGCAGATAAGAATATGGGCAGATGAAATAGATAGTTAATATGATAGGTAAGTGATATACATGACCGCTCAAATTACACCACACGTACTGAAAAAACCCTATAAAAGTTCTGAATTTGAATAAATGCCTAAAGTAACCTTTTACTTTTAGGAATAACGAGAATAATAAATTTGCCATTATATTAATATACTTTAATAGAATTACCGACGTATTCATATGCAAATCCGGGAATTTCAGCCAGTTAAGACTGTTACCTAATATTCCGGGGAAATAAAAGTAACAACCGACACATCATTAAAGTATAGCACGTATGTACATACTAAATTGCAAGGGTTCTCCTTTGAGAGTAGAAAACCATGATTTCCATACAGTTATGTATTTGACAGACTTAAGACCACTGCTCAAGATTCTGGAATGGATTTTTCGCTGGTTAGGACAATCGACAATGAGACTGTTTACTAAAATCCCACGTTTCAAATTTGCATATATCTTTCGTTTCGCTTGAAGAGCTGATGTCTATAAGTAACTTCGTTGACCACTAAGATTAAAAAGGCCCAATTAAATTCTCATTCTAGAGATTAACTACCTTTCAAATTGAGTGGAAAAATTCCAATCGATTATTACAGTCTCTTTATTTTGCCTAATTCAACAACAAGCTTTCCATGAGCTTTCACGAGATTGTATTATATAACAACTTTGTTATTAGAATCAAATTGCATGGGCGTATCTCAGAAGTAAGCTCCCGTGGAACCACAATCGAAGGAGCTGTTAAAGTTTAACCCAAGTTTGATAAGACGTGTGTGTAAGGTCACGAGAATTTGATCTTTGAAATTTCAAATTACAGGGAATATCTTATTGTGAATAAATTTGTTGGTTTCAAAGTTAAAATTTTCGAGGCCTATTAAAATAAACCTCTATATTGATTATTTCAATTCTCTTGATTCTGTCTTGCTCTAACTCTGCTTAAACTACAATCATGTAATCATTATGGGAGACTTCAACACTTGCCTCATCAAAAACAACTACCGATCTCGTCAACTTCTATCTTTACTGTCTTCTTTTAACCTTCAGGTATTACCATCTTCTGCTACTCATTTTTCTCCTAATTGTACTCCTTCTTTACTTGATCTCATGATAGTATCTTCTCCTGACAATGTTATCACTCATGGTCAACTCTCCGCTTCCTTTTCTTATCATGACTTGATTTATCTCTCCTATCGTGTTCGACCCCCTAAACGTAATTCACAATTTCTCCTACTTCGCAATTACAAGCGTATTGATCTGGGAGCGTTGCAACGGGATGTAAATAATACCGACTGGTCGTGTATTCTTGAACACCATAACATTAACGACATGGTCAATTCTTTTAATTATAAGGTAATCAGTTTGTTTGATCAGCATGCCCCCGTCCGTCGAGTACGAATTAAACATAAACCTGCACCGTGGTTAACGCCGGATATTAAAACTCTAATGGCTCGCAGGGACAAAGCCAAAAGAAGATACAAACGTTGCCCCACTGAACACAGCCTGGCTATGTACAAAGCACTGCGCAACCGGAGCAACCGTTTGTGCAGAGATGCTTAAAGACTTTACTTTCACAAACCACTAGAAAATCGCAGCCCTGCTCATACTTGGAGATTCCTTAAATCTGTCGGCATTGGCAAAACTCCCGTCTCTTCCGTCAAGGATACTGACTTGTGCGCCCTCAATAAGCATTTTTCTCTCCCTCCTGTGTCACTTAGTGATTCGTCAAAGACGGCCACGTTGCTTAAGATTTCAAGTCTATCCGTACCCCGGATCCCTATTTTTGACTTAAGTCCAGTCTCGGTTGCTGATGTCCGTAATTCCTTTTTCTCCATCTCATCCACGGCTGTTGGAATTGATAACGTATGCTCTAAAATGATTGCCCTAATCCTTCCAACGGTAGCACCTATACTTACCCATATTTTCAACTTTTCCTTTACCTCTAGCAACTTTCCTGATTCTTGGAAACAAGCCTACGTTGTTCCTATCCCAAAAAGCCCCAATCCTATTTTGCCATCTCAGTTCCGTCCTATATCTATACTTCCTTTTCTTTCCAAAGTCCTTGAGCACATTGTCCACCGTCAGTTGTCGTCTTTTCTCCTCTCCCACAATCTTCTTAGCTCCTTCCAATCTGGTTTTCGCAAGGGCCACAGCACGGCTACAGCTCTTCTAAAAGTGACCGATGACATTCGCTGGGCCATGGAAAACAAACAACTAACTTTATTAGTGTTGTTAGATTTCAGCAGCGCTTTTAACTCTGTTCACTTCGATGTTCTGCTCGAAATACTCAAATCAAACAATATCTCCTCGTCTGCTATTAACTGGTTTGATAGTTATCTTCGGGGGCGCTCGCAATGTGTCCGTCTTGACGAGACTTTCTCGGATTGGCAGAACGTCAGTGCGGGCGTTCCCCAAGGTGGTGTTCTTTCTCCTCTTCTGTTTTCTGTGTTTATAAACTCTGTCACTAGGTTTATATCTTCTAAATTCCACCTCTACGCAGACGATCTCCAGCTATATCTCCTACTTCTCGGAGCTTGACGTTGAATCGGCTATTGCTGCGATGAACAGTGATCTGAAGTCTATCAGTGAATGGGCAAAAGCCTACGGTCTGCACATTAATCCGGGAAAATCACAGGCTAGCATTATAGAGGGTAAACAATTGCGCAGTAGACTCAGCGATCCTATACTCCCCCCAATTTATTTGGATGGGACTCAAATAACGCTAACCGACTCAGTTAAAAACCTGGGTGTTATTGTAGATCGACATCTTTCGTGGAGTTCTCACGTTGCTGAGATTAGTAGGAAGGTGCACTTCGCCTTGCACTCGTTGAGATGTCTGCAGGGCTTCTTACCTCAGCATACAAAAATATCTCTTGTCCAAGCTCTCATTCTACCCATAATCGATTACGCCGATGCCTGCTACTTGGATGCCACTGAGGAGCTCTCAAACAAGCTTGAGAGGATGCAAAATCTATGTATCCGTTTTATATACAATCTCAGAAAATTCGATCATGTTTCTCATTTTCGCAAAGAACTTAGATGGCTCCCTATACGCCTTCGTAGGAATACTCGAATATTATGTCTCCTATTCAATATCCTACATATGCCCACTTCTCCCTTATATTTACGTGAGCGATTCTCTTTCATTCGTTCTCCTGATGCTCCCTGCAGGTCCAACCAACGTTCTGTTTTGTTATTCCCTTCCCACAAAACTAATTTCTATTCTCACTCCTTTACTGTGCACGCGGTCAGACTGTGGAATTCGTTGCCGGCTGACATCCGAGTTTGCAAGTCTGTTTCTGTTTTTAAATACAAGGTCAAACAATTTTATCTCTCGTCAACCGAATGATCATGGTTCTATACTCTTCGTATATACGAGTGTTACTGTGCTACTTATAATATTTTGTATTCAAGTTTAACAATATTTGCTATGTGTATGTGCATTACTATAATTCTCATGTTGTATTTGTTATTTTAGTTATGTGTTATTTGTTCTACACACACTCATCACTTTTTATTATTATTCTCATTATCCTCTCGCAGGTCTGCTGGAAGAGATTTCTTAAAGAAATAAGCAGTGCCTTTGTACATAATTTTTCTATTACTCTGTATTATGTCCTCTTTTCTGTGTGTACATAAATAAATAAATAAATAAAAAATAATAATAAATTCCTTGGTTCATATTTACATAAATAGCCAGATATTCATCGTTCAGAGCCAAGAAAGCTTGTTGTCGCAGCTTTCATCGTAGTATAGGAGAAACGGTCAAAACACGTGTCTGAAGTGTAAAAATAATTACCTATATATTTGTGATTTCAAAACGTTACTTTTTGTTTACGGTATTTTTTGTTTTGATTTGTATCGGTAATGCAACTCAATATGAACAGAAAAGACAGAAAATTTTGAAGTCGTCGTGGTCTAAAGGATAAGGCGTCCAGTGTATTCGTATCTAGCGATGCAACGGTGTTCGAATTCCGCATGCGGGTTCAATTTTTCTAATGAAATACGTACTTAACAAATGTCACGATTGACTTCCACGGCGAAGGAATAACATCGTGTTATTACACGATGTTATTCCTTCACCTTTCAAGTCAAACCCGCAAAATTATAATTTGCGTAATTACTGGTGGTAGGACCTCTTGTGAGTCCGTGCGGGTAGGTACCACCACCCTGCCTATTTCTACCGTGAAGCTGTAATGCGTTTCGGTTTGAAGGGTGGGGCAGCCGTTGTAAATATACTGAGACCTTAGAACTTATATCTCAAGGTGGTTGGCGTATTTACGTTGTGGGTAGCGCATGTACGTTGTAGATGTCTATGGGCTAGAGTAACCACTTAACACCAGGTGAGCTCATCCACCCAAATAAGCAAGAAAAAAAAGGTTGATGTGGGCAGTAAATACCTACTATGTAATTCCATTTAGTTATTCGAGATCATCGTTTAACCTTTCAAAGAGCTGAACTAGCTTTGAAGGGAAATCTGAGGCAAATTACAGACGTACGCTGATAAAAGTTAATAGCAACGGGCATCTATCGCGGGTAGTTGCAACAGTTACATTTCATTACATTGGCTCCGATTAATTTTGCGTTTAAAATATAAATTTTCATTACATCGATATAAATTTATAATAATTTCCATTATAAGTGTATGTTTCTCAAGTGGAGATAACAGTTTCGCCAATAAATCTGCATTTCGTAGAATATTCTCAAAAATTCGTATCCTCAAACTATGGCTAAGTGCAGTGCCTGTGCAAGTGAGTTGAAAGCGAAGGAAACCTCAGTTGCGTGTTCTAGATCAACATGCAAGCTCCAATATCATTTGTCTTGTATTGGCCTTAAAAAAGGTGAGCCAACCTGGGTTTGCCCTGAGTGCAAATCTAAACAAAAACGTCGCGGTGACAACACTAATACGCCTGTAAAAGACGCTGCTGGTAGCAGTACCGAGTTCGTCAATATATACCCCAGGAATCGGCTTCCAGAATGCGGTAACGAAGAAAGTTCGAGTGATGTGGTTGCCACTATAAACGCAGAAGTTCAACTTGCAATCCAGCAAGCCCTACCTGTTTTTTTAACAGAGGTCACTACATCGGTCACCAGGGCAATCGAAAAAAAGTTTGCCGAGCTTGAAAACTCTGTGAAAACTTATAAAGGTAACTTATACGACATCGTCAAAAGTTCCGCCGCCAAAAACACAGTCACCATCAAAAAAATGCAGTCAGAGAACACCAATCTTACCATACAACTGAAATCACTACAGTCTAAACTAAATGCTATGGAAGAAGCATCCCTAAAGCAAGAACAATGGTCCAGGCTTCAGAATGTCGAAGTGGTGGGGGTTCCTGAGAGTGCTGGTGAATCACTGCCAACTATTATAAATGGTATCGCGAAGCAGCTCAACATAAAAATTTGCCAACAGGAGCTGGACTTCGTCCATCGTATTCAAGCGAAGAGATCAGTAAAAGGAGCACCTCGTAATTTAATAATCAGATTCCATAGTCGTTCAAAGAAGGATGAGGTTTTGTCAGCCGCTCGGAAATGTCATGGTTTAACCTCGAAGGATATTGGAATGCAGGGTGAGTTAAGTAAGATTTACGTAAATGAGCATTTGTCTGTACATAACAAGCAATTATTAAAAAATTGCAAGGCAAAAGCTAAAGATTTCGGTTATAAATTTGTTTGGACAAAAAACTGCCGTAAAAGCAGAAAACGCACCGTACATTCTAATATCCTGCGAGGAAGATTTGAAAAAAATATTGTAATACAGTCAAAACCGTTTACTGCGACATCGTTTAATACAACGTGCCGGTTATAATAACCAAGAACAAAGGTCCCGGCTGAATGTCATATGACCGCCTTATTAAAAATATTGCTTTCTACGACATTGGTAATAACGACATACCTCATAAAACGACCACATTTAACTAATATTTCGGAGAATTAGATCTGTTAGAACGACTGGCTAAGCTGTATTGTAAACAATTTGAATAGGTATCCACATTTGTCTTCAATGGCTTTTAAAATCAGGAAAGAAAACAATAGGATTTAGTTTAGTGTAGGGTCTTTTCTAATTCTTAGAAACAAAACACGTGCATGCGGTAGTCAAAGCCCGCTTCTTCATATCTCTTCAGTTAGTTTGTTACTTATCTATACACAAGACGCACCAAAACTTTGTGGAGTCATTCGTGAAACTTTCAAAATGTCGCAAAGAAAAAGAAAACAAATTAATATTGAAGAAAAATCGCGTATTATGTAAATATATTTTTCCAATAATTCCCTATCGATTTGTTTGTACTTGCACGATACACATTAAACATCACCGGTTGTTACGACTATCGGTTTTTACGACTGAATATGAGCAGTCCCTTCGATGTCGTTATAACAGATTTTGACTGTAGTTCATTCTGTTCTAATAACAAAATATATAATTGCACTCATTGTCAATTCTTCCAAAATTAATTTTAATTCTAATGATTTTTATTTGTCGCTTGATAACAACAGTATCTACTTACCACAACATTACATTCATACACACAATCATCTACACTTTACTTAAACACCCCTGCGCTCGTTTTGAATTATAGTGGTTATCGCGGTAAAATAACATTTTTAGTCCTCGACAATTTGATTGCTTGTTATCTTATTTTTAATAATACTATTTTTAAATATAAAGTCCCGGAAATTACCAAAAATAAATACAAATATATCATATCACTGCTGTATACAAGTACTGAATTTAAACGTAGAAAAAGGCGCGTGCAATATTGTTGATAAATTAAGTTTTTTGTATCAAAATATTCGAGGCCTAAGATCAAAAACAATAGATTTCTACAATAACATTCTAAACTCGGATCACGATATCATTTTGATCACAGAAACTTGGCTTAATGACAGTGTTTTGAATTCTGAGTTATCGGACGGTAGGTATGAGGTATTTCGTCGCGACCGTGGGTCGAACGGAGATGGTGTTATGATGCTGTGCTCCCGTCGAGTGAATGCACGAGCGCGTACGGAATGGC
Organism: Bombyx mandarina; assembly: GCF_030267445.1. Lineage (NCBI taxonomy): Eukaryota > Metazoa > Arthropoda > Insecta > Lepidoptera > Bombycidae > Bombyx > Bombyx mandarina. The sequence continues at coordinate 714,728 of NC_143228.1, read as the reverse complement.
AGCGCGATCATATCGAGTGCTTGTGGGTTACGGTGGACGGGCGAACAATAGGCTCGGAGCATAGCTTGCATATAGCGCTGGCTTACATGGCGCCAGACCGAGCGTTGCCTTCTCGTATAAATAGCTGCCGACAATTGGTGTCTGATGTTGCCGTGTCGCTAAGGGACGATTTGTTCGTATTGGCTGGGGATTTTAATTTGTTTAATATTGAATGGGGACCTTCTGGGCCGACACATTTGAGAAAGGGTTCCATTGAATTGCAGAATGCTGGAATTGATTTAGTAAACCAGTTCTACTTCCTTGGTCTGCATCAATACAAAATAAAAATAAAAATAAAATACAATACTTATCTAAATAACGCGAGTAATACTTTGGATCTTTTCTTTTATAATTTTAATGTGGAGGTTGCTAAATCGGCATTTCCATTGGTTATGGAGGATATACAACACACCATTCTAGTTATTAAGGCGACTGACATACAAGTTAAACCCTTGCAAAAGTGCTCTAGAAAGAAATATATGTTTAGAAAAGCAGATTACGAAGTCATTACAGATGAGATACGTATGGTTGACTGGGCTAGCTTAATGGCATCAGGCACAGTTGATGAGGCTGTTGACGTTTTTTACTCTATTTTGTATCGCATAATTGACCAATTTATACCAGTTGTAGATACAAGCATTAACGATGCATACCCTGTGTGGTATGATCGTGCCCTCATTAACTTGCTTAGAGAAAAACAGAAAGCTCATCGGCGGTGGAAACGTTATAAGAATCCATTGGATTACGATACGTTTTCAATGCTCAGAGGGAGAATGAAGGTGATGCAAAATGCCTGTTATTTTAAATATTTAGCACACTGCCAAAAAACCATTAAATGTAACCCTAAAATGCTGTGGTCATACGTTAACTCTAAACGTAAATGTAATACAGGATATCCAGGTATAATGACGTTAGACGACAAGCAGTTAACGGGTAGCGACGACATTTGTGCAGCTTTTAATTGTTACTTTAAGAGTATGTTTGCTCGGCCAACTTGTTCTAGTTCTGTGGCGGGTCAGGCATATACCGGAGTAGACTAATAACTTCGCAGGCACTTTCTCAGTCACGCAAAAGACAGTTTTTAAGATGCTTTCAAAGGTAGATATTAAAAAAGGCGCCGGTGGCGACCTAATTCCGCCATTTTTTGTGCTAAAATGTGCTGGGCCACTGTCCATCCCCCTGTGCATTATCTTCAACCGATCAGTTTCTGAGGGAGTTTTTCCTGCAAAATGGAAAGAGGCTAGTATAGTTCCTCTCCACAAAAAAGCTACTAAATGCAAAATAGAGAATTACCGCCCAATATCGATTTTAAATGTTTTTGCCAAATGCTTAGAGCGAGTTGTTTACGATGAAGTTTACCCAATGATAATAAAAGGAATACCAGAAGAACAACATGGTTTCGTAAAGGGTAGATCGACAACGTCAAATTTAAGCCTGTTTGTTAGCGACGTACATAGAGGCATGGGTTTTCAGTCTCAGGTTGATGTGATATATACAGATTTCGAGAAAGCCTTCGACCGCGTTGATCATATCATACTGAAAAAACTCCAACAGCTTGGTATACACGGGGATCTATACCGGTGGGTAAAATCATATATTTTAAATCGTAAACAAGCGGTGGTTATTGGTGGCAATCGTTCGGATTTTGTATCGATCCCTTCTGGTGTGCCGCAGGGTTCCCTTCTCGGACCTTTATTTTATATAGCTTACATAAGTGACATCGGATTATGCTTTAGACATGCTCAGCATTTATTATATGCCGATGACACTAAAATCTATATGAAGGTTAATACAATTGAGGATTGCATTAAACTGCAGGAAGATCTAGACAGACTATCACTATATTACATAACTAACCGTATCACAGTCAATGTTGCAAAATGTGCACATATTCGATTCACTAGACGTAAGAATCCGATTGATTACAATTTTAAATTAAATAACGTAAGTCTGAATAAAGTTTATTCTGTAAAAGATTTGGGGGTTTATCTTGATTGAAAACTTACATTTAATAGTCACTTTGAATATATAGTTAATAAGGCTTACAAAAACTTAGGTTTCATAATAAGAGTAACGCGCGATTTCACTGACATTTCTTGCATAAAAGTGCTTTACTATGCTTATATCAGAAGTATTCTCGAATACTACAGTACTGTTTGGAATCCACAATACGTGATGCACGAGCATTCCCTTGAGCGTCTCCAAATTAAATTTGTCAAATATGTGAATTTCAAAAGCAAATTAAAAATTGATGGCTACACTGAGCCATGCCAAAAACACAGCCTCATAACTCTGGCTGAGAGACGTGAGATGCAAGACATGGCTGTATATCATGATATATGTTCTGGAAAGCTAGATTGTGTTGAACTGTCAAATAGAATACTCAACTTGAATGCCCCTGGTAAAAGAACTCGTCACACGCATCTTTTTCATATACCGTTAGAGCGCACTAACTACGGGGCTAATGATATGTCTATTAGATTACCTAAGACCTACAATAAGTTTTATTCAGATATTGATATCTTTACAACATCCAAAACTACGTTCAAAACTGCAGTTCATACATAAGCTTAAGTTAAGTTAAGCTAAAGGTTTGTTATTGTTTGAATCTTTAAAATATTTACAATTTGAAAAATTATAATCTTTAAAGTATTTTGGGTGTTCTACAATTAACAATCAACGTTCATATTCAATTCGAGCGTCCATGTAAACCAACCACTTTATGCACTCACACGCACTTACACGCACTTACACACATCGACACAACACAATCAGATTCAAACTTATTCTGCAAGTTATCATTCGACAAAATTTATCTACCTATTTAATTGCCTTACCTTTACCTAGTTGGACTACCTGTGTTCATTAATCATGTTAACATTTTTTGGAAACATAATGTGTTTCTTTAATTGGCTCATGTTTGTGAAAACATCCTCTGTACCCTGTGTTTAGTTAAGTGCTGTTGAAACATTGTTGATTAAATAAATAAATAAATAAATAAATAAATAAATAAATAAATAAATAAATTAAAGCTATTATATTTATAGAGAGACTGCTTTGAAATAATTTAATTTCTAAAGGGTACTTATCACGTGGAACGCCCTGCGGCCCACAGGTGGGCCTAGCGTACTATACCATTCGGGCCAAACCGAAATCAGGGAATCAGTAATTTTTATCAACTTAACATTTTTATTATAAAACTAGCGACCCGCCCTCGCTTCGCTTCGGAAACATTAAAACACACATGAAACCAAAATAAAAAAATAAAAAAAGTAGCCTATGTTCATCAGGGACAATGTCGGCTTCTAATGGAAAAAGATTTTTTCAAATCGGTCCAGTAGTTTCGAAGCCTATTCGAAACAAATAAAACAAACAAATCTTTCCTCTTTATAATATTAGTATAGATTTATAAAATATGATAATTTGCACCGAAGATAAAAATTAGCGACTTTTACCGTATGGTTTTTAAGATATTGTTACGTGTTGGGGTTCGGGATAAATAAAATTTCACCAAAGTACAACTTAAAAACTGTATTCAACACTTAAAACACTTAAACACTTTAAAACTCTCAATTTGCTTGGTCCGCTTCGCTTCAGATGATTTGGTCGCTGTTTCGCTTCGAGTAGTTCCGATTACTAATTGACTGCGTGCCATTCTTACAACGCTTTTATAGCCGATACCTCATCCCTAGAATTATCGAGAATATTCCACGCATCTCAGGTCGTAGTTTCCGCTATCTGTCAATAGATAGCGTTGTACTTCTCGAGCGTACTAGGTGCTTCTAGGTCCTTCGATATTTGTTGGCGATAGATGGCGTTACTCTTACCGGCGTAACAATATTTTACAAGGCTTGATAAGAATCTTGATAAAAACTAAAACTTTCTATTGGATTTGGAAACCCAAGTGTTCGGTTCGGCTAAAGGACCACGCGGCTCACTTCCATACGCGTTTTGTTTGATAGCTGCAATCTATGGCTTGTAGGAAGCGTTTACGTTGGAACGCTCACGCAGCTCACGGGTGATCGGCTCATGGCCCGAACGGTTCAGTAAGGCTCACCGGTGGGCACCGTGGCCTGAATGAAAATACTCGATTTTTCGTGTGTCGTTCAACATGTTAAGAGTGATATTGGTTGCATAAAATTAAATTTTCCATGGCACAATCAAATCCGTAAAATTTACATTTATTTACGTTTTTTTATTGTCCTTGTAAGCAGACGAGCATACGGCTCACTTGATGGTGAGTGGTTACCGTCGCCCATGGACTTCAGCAGCAATGCCAGGGGCAGAGCCAAGCCGCTGCCTACCGTTAAGTACTCTCCACACTCTCGTTTGCAGAAGGATATGTCATAGTGTTCGGGAAATACCTTGGATGAGAGCTCATTCCAAAGCCGGATGGTACATGGCAAACATATCTCTGGAGACGCACTGTGGATGAACGCATGATTAGGTACAATCCTATTATTTCTGTTTTGAAGTCATCGTACTCCCGGATTGTAGAGTGAGGCGGTCGTTAAATAGTCCCCCGTATTTACGTTATGATGCCCATGGGCTCCTGTATTCTCTTAATAAAGAAAGGTAATAAAGTTTGACTGACCTGTTGCATGCTGACGTTACCCTCGTCTATGTCAAATGGCGGTCGCACCGAACATAGAGTCCGTCCCATACACGCGTACGACATTATGGTTATGGAACCTGCAACAAGAATTTCGGCTTTTAGAACGAGGCAGTTAAGTCAAAACTTAACATGTTTTCATTGACCCCAGTTGTTCTGTTCACCTCGATTTTAATTAGGCAAATTTATGAGAGAAAAGTATTGTTATTTTCGAGAATAGATTTATTTATTGTTATTCTGATGTTGTTTCCGAATTATAAAATCAAGCTTGTTCGTAAATAAGCGTTAAACTCTTGAAATGATAAATTAAGTTCAAATAAATAATTAGAATAAACAAGTTATCAATACTTTTATCGTGTCTGTAGTTCGCCTTAGCTTCAGGATAACTTTTTTATTGCTAACGAAGAATCAACTGTCTGTTAACATTACCAAACGACTGTCATCTTGGGCTTCAATAGGTGTGTTGTTTCTTTTTCGCGTGACAACTTTTGGTCTTGATGTCACAGACGAGCAGTTAAGCTTTCAACCTAATTAAATACCTACTACTGGCTGCCACAAACCTAAGTGTTTCTGAGAAGCATTCGCGCGTTTTGCGTGTTAGATCAACAATATTAAAATACTATTGAGTCATTCCTTCGTGTCTTAAGGTGAGTGACAGTGTGGCGGGTAGCCATCATACAACGCAAGATAATTGACAGATGACTGAATCTCGCTTACGACATTTTCAAGATCAAGCGCATATATACAAATTCCGAACAACAACATTCGGACCGTCGGTCTACCGAGCAATATCACCCGCTCGGTGGAAGATCTTCCCTTTGTCGTAAGCCCCAAAACAGCAACAATGGAAGTCAATCGTGAACAATTATTATTGTCAAGTACGTATTTCATTACAAAAATTGGTACCTGCCTGTGGGATTCGAACACCGTTGCATCGCCTGATAAGATTGGACCGGACGTCTTATCCTTTAGGCCACGATCATTTCATGTTGTAACTATTATTGGAATATGGATTTGTCGTTCAGCAATCTTACAGCATATAAACATATTATTTAGAAAAAACACACGCCAAAAATCATCATTCTCAGGTGCAGATATTTAAATCCTTTAAAATAAACACGCAAAAGGTTTTTTCTACTAAAATATTGGGTGATTTATCTTGTTTCGTATCAATCCTGTGCCAATTACCAATACCTCTCCAATACCTGTGTGAGATAAATTAGATCAATTTTCTTTTCGAAGGAGTGAAAAAATTCTTTTTACGTTTATCACGGGGAATTATGGGACTATCCATCATCAAATTCAATCAACAAGCTTAATGGTTTTCAAAAGCCGAGCATTTATGGATCTGGATTTTATAAACAGAACTAGCTGTACCCGTCCGCTTCGCTGAGCATTTAAAATTAACATTATCATTTCTCACCCCCACAAAGATTCTCATCATTAACGCCCCCGCAACTGGTGTAGGGAATCCAACACTCATATAAATATTAGCCTATCCATTAAGTACACGTATCTTCGACAAGGATACCAAGTTTCAACTCAATCGGATGCACGGTTCAGTAGTTATAACGGAACATCCGTAAAAACCACTGTAGATTTATATATTAGTATAGATAAGCAGAGAGCAAGTTTGGTTGGCATGACGACATCATTGCCATGTTTGAGTAAGGGAGGTGTGGAGGGTATACAGGGATTCAAATTGGGAATGAAATTTGTTTGGGTTCACCATTGATTATACACTAATTACGGCAAATTGCTCACGTTCTCGGCTTTTATTTGTATAATTTAGGCTTCGGAGACAAACAGAAGGCGTTAAGGCGCTTAAATCACTTAATAATTAATTAATTTTAGCTAACATTAATTAAAAATTGATAATCGTTATGTTTTTATATTTGTCTATAATTACTTGAACCGCTTTGAAATTTTGGTAATCGATGCCTTTTATGTTGTAATCAACTACTAAGAACAGATTCTAGGAAGTATCACCCTATGCGTTTTAAAGTAAAGGATGAAGGACTACCGATTAAAGCCCATCGATCCCTCTCCTGAAGTCCGATCCCCGCCCGAGACGGAACTTGGACCAAGGTTGGTGAAGGAATCATACGGTCTACACTATAACCAGGAAGGCGGCTCCATCGAGAATATCCGGTCGACAGAATCGCCGAGGCGACAGCTGACGACACAACGTCGGCTATCACAGTACGGTAGCCAGACACCTCCGTGGTGTTGCCAGGGTCTCGCGATACCCCACCGGGCCAGAACCAGCTTGCCGGGTCGAAAACGCGATACACCGTCGCCCATTTGCTCTATCATGCACGTACACACAGGGCGGTACCGCGGAACTGCAGATACGCTGGACCACCGGCATGCGATGGCATGCTAGAGTATTGGTAGCACGTCATGCAGCCTCGACCTCCTCAGATCTTCCCATGACCTTCAATGAAGTGAGACCGCCTCCTACAGGGGCCGGAGCTGGGCGGAAGCCCTTCTTAGGCCCCCGGCTAGGCGGCGACGGATCGGTGCGGAGAAGGATAAACTCTTCAGTATTCATATTAATAAGCCTTCAGTACTCATCACTGCCGAGTATTGCTACAATGGTTGGCAGTGACAAGTCCGGTGCTATGCGCGCGACGAGAATACGACGCCCTAATGGCACTCCTATGGTCCTATGGTCCTCCATACTCCTATGGTATATATTATTACTTTCTAACCTAACAGCAGCTTCTAACAAAAGGACCCTTGACTTTTTTGTTTAAGAAACGCACTGAACCCATCTCGAGAAGTGACTTTCTAATATTATGAACATTATAGCGGTAGCTGTTATGTCAAATGTCAAATGCAATTGAAGACACAGTAGTAAGTTGTAAAGTAATTAATAAAAAGCACCAACGAAACGCACCTTGAGAAGTGAGGTTGAAATCTCAATTTTTGGACATAATTTCCGTCTTGCTTGGAAAACCAAAACAAATGCCTTTTAGAATTGACAGGATGCTTAGTTGTGTGAAATTATGCTAAAAAGGCACCCTTTAAATTAAATTAGACTAATTGGTTCGCGGGCAATTAAGAGAAACGTCACGTGCATTCTTGTGCGGTGAGAAATATCAAATTACGTACGAAGGCATTTTACCAACAAAGCGGAAAAACTTACCTTGAGTTTCTTTCGTATTTTTTTTGCTACAATATATAAGTAAGTAGAATGGTTTTTTTTTAATGCCGTATAGGCAGACGAGCATACAGCCCACCTGATGGTGAGTGGTTACCGTCACTCAAGGACATCAGCAATGCCAGGGACAGAGCCAAGCCGCTGCCTACCGTTTAAAACTCTCAATAACCCTCGTTTGAAGAAGGACATGTCATAGTGCTCGGGAAACATCGTGGAGGGGAGCTTATTCGAAAGCCGGATGGTACGGAAAACGAACGATGAACGTAGCGGCTCCAGGTAGTATGGATGAACTGTACGCCGGTGGCGAGCGGTGCGATGGTATCATCTCGAACAACTCCTCAGAGCACTCCCCATGGAACATACGGTACAGAATACAGAGGGAAACAAAACCAAGCAATCCGTAAGAATGGGGTTATCGACAATCCGAACGGCTCTCTTCTGTATGCAGTCAAATGGAAGTAGTTTGTATTTGGAAGCCCCAGCCCAGAGGTGTGAGCAGTACTCCACCTTGCTCTCCAAGGCTTCATCCTACCTGTGAGTAAGGTATACAAGAAGATCGCCAGCTGAGCGACCGTGACGGAAACCGTACTGTCGATCACTGATCAGCTGGCGATCCTCAAGATACTTCAGAAGTTGTGTATTTATTATTCACTCAATCACCTTTTAAAGCAAGGAAGTTATCGCGATAGGCCTATAACTCGATGGGTCCGACCGGTCACCTTTCTTGGGGATAGGGCGGACATAGGCAGTCTTCCATGAAGAACCCTGTTAGTACTATACAAGAGGCGATACAAACGCATTAACCCAGGTGTCACCTCAGGGGCGCACGTTCTTAAAACCACGGCAGGGATGCAATCCGGCCCACTCGACTTATGGACGTCCAGGAGTCTGAGTTCCCGCCTGACTGCACATTGTGTGAAGCAGATCTCCAGCAGGAAGCTATCACACCGGGGGATGTTCGGTAGTGTGACACCCCCGTCATCCATAATCGAGTTAAAATTGGAGTTAAAATTGGAAATTGAATTTACCAGGAATTGAGAAATTGAGAAAACATACTTAAATGTGTTTCTCTTCACGTATCTTCTTCTTCGTCATTTACTGAAGGTCGTGTCCTTGAAACGTCAGTAGTCGTCGTGGCCTAAAGGATAAGACGTCTGGTCCAATAGTATCGAGCGATGCAACGGTGTTCGAATCCCGCAAGCGGGTACCAATTTTTGTAATGAAATACGTACTTAACAAATGTTCACGATTGACTTTCACTGTGAAGGAATAACATTGTGTAATAAAAATTAAGCCCGCAAAATTATAATTTACGTAATTAGTGGTGGTAGGACCTCTTGTGAGTCCGCACGTGTAGGTACCATTACCCCGCCTATTTCTGCCGTGAAGCGGTAATGCGTTGCGGCTTGAAGGGTGGGGCAGCCGTTGTAACTATATTGAGACCTTAGAACTTATATCTCAAGGTGGGTGGCGGATTTACGTTGTAGATGTCTATGGGCTCCAGTAACCACTTAACACCAGGTGGGCTGTGAGCTCGTCCACCCAACTAAGCAATAAAAAAAGGGTGCGTGTACTTATGTACGCGCGTAAGAAGTTGTATTTTATTTTTATTAAATTTAATTCTTTTTTTTTTTTTTAAATAATTAATAATAAATATTTAACGTTAATAATTTAATAATATTTAGTATGAATTATACTAAATAATAATTTTGTCATTTATATTACTAAAAAATGAATGCTAATAACACTTTTTTTACGAGTGTACATGCGTGAAAGTTCACCTGCGGCTATATTCAGACTCGCCAAGTTACGTCAGTCGTATGGTAATGAGCGATTTAGTGGGCAACTTAATTCTGTTAATTTTGTGTCACGGTACGCGCGCAACGTAAAATTTCACTCTCATCAATTTTTCATAACACGCCTAAAGAAGTATAACGTTAAAAAAAAAATACGCGATTGATGGTGCGATCGATGGCCGCCCTGTACGGTGCGCTTGTATGGGCTGGGCCGCGCAACCGGGCTGCTATGACTCTGTTCCTGCGGCGGCTACAGCGCACCGTTGCTATCAGGATCATCCGTGGATATCACACCGTTTCCTTCAAGGCGGCATGTGTGTTGGCGGGGACGCCGCCACGGGAGCTGGAGGCGGAGTCACTCGCTGCCGATTCTCGGTGGCGCAGCGAGTTTCGTGCTCGGGGTATGGCGCGTCTCCCTAATAGTGAGTTATGGGTGCGGAAGGCACATTCTTGGTGGCCCGTGCTCGAATATTGGTCTAGTCGGTTAGCCAACCCCACGTGGGGTCTACGGACCGTCGAGGCGGCTTACCCGGTCTGTGATGACTGGTTGAATCGTGGCGGAGAACGCCTCGCCTTCCGTCTGGTGCAGACTGGGAACGGATGCTTGTGGACACGAATTGGACACGGCGGAGCATACGCTCGCTGTCTGCCCCACTTGGGAGGTGCAGCGCCGTGTCTTTGTCGCAAAGATAGGACCAGACTTGTCGCTGCTTGGCATCGTGGCGTCGATGTTTGGCGGCGACGAGTCCTGGAAGGCTATGCTCGGCTTCTGCGAGTGCACCATCTCGCAGAAGGAGGTGGCGCGGCGAGTGAGGTAAAGCTCTCCTCACTACGCGGAACCACCGTCGCCGAGCAGGGAGTCAGGACCGGAGTCCCGTCTGTGATCGGGCTCCCTAAGAGCTTCGGGCTCCAACCGCTTTGTGCGGGGAGGAACCTAGGCATGGGGCGCCTTGCTCGGCACGTCCGCCCGTAATACGAAACCGGTCGATGGTGAGCCGCGTTCCCCCGACTGCTCCGGGCGAAGGTATAGCGTGGCTCCATCAATGCGGGCTCCTGGCCCGTCGACCGAGGGACCCGGCGATTTTATGCAGTGGAGAAATAAGAAAAAGTCCATCACCACTAAACACTAAGTGGGACAGACCTCTTTCGCTCATCGATTTATTTATTTTAAAACTTGTGTGACATACCAACAAAATATCTTTATATAGACACATAAATTATTGCAGAATACAGAATCTTTTACAAAGAAAATAGCAAATTCAAAAATAGTTATAAAAAAAATTGGAAATATAAAGAAACAACCAAAAGTTATGTTTCTTATTTTTTTAACTTAAAAACAATCTTTCTTCACGAACTTTACTACCCCTTGAATCCCTTCAAGGCCGGAATTTCAAATATACATTCTTAAGTGCGCCCCCAGTGTACCCAAGGAATGCTATCTCTGAATTAAAAAAAATCCGGTTCCATCAACTTAGACTAATCTGCCACAGTCAGGCTTATTACTAAAATTTCAATGATATGATGCCGAAATAAATATTATTTCAAATTCTTAACAACTCGATCTTTCCAATACAAAGGGCCTTTGATCGTTACATTAGGATTAGAATCAATATAAATGTTGGCAAAGTTTAACAAAAAAAAAAAAGTTCGTATACAAAATTTCATGAAATATTTCTTTTATATAATATTATATTTCAATTGTTATCTTAAATCCATTTATAATAGCAGCTGTCACTCACAATATATTAGTAAAGAAAACTATTTCGCATTTACGCAGAATTTCATGTTATGAAATCATACATTGCCAGGTTCGTTTTGTGTGTCAATAGTATGTGAACAATTTGTTACTATTTTGTGTTCGAATTCGAATTTAATTTGATGCTTTAAAAACACGACTAGATTCTGAACAAAAACAGATAGAATTACAAATGCTTTTGCGAATCTAAGTAATGATTGCAGAAACTAAAACAAAGCGCTAATTGAAGATATACAGAATTTCACGAGTTTCCAATTTGCATTGTCTTTATGAACAGAATGAATACGAGATTAAAATGTGAGAGCACGTGGAGACGGAGCAGATCTCTAAGTAATCGTTGAGCCGCGTATTGTGTTGATTAGACGCAGTCGCGGCCCCTGCGAATGGTTCACAGCGTTTTACTCTCCATTGTCAGCCATTTTGAAGTGAACATTTAAATTTGTTCATCGTGTTAGATTCGTTCAAAGATAATTAAAACTAAAAATGATTTATCTTAAATAATATTTTTTGCTTAGTTGGGTGGACGAACTTAGAGCCCCTCTGGCGTTAAGTGGTTACTGGAGCCCATAGACATCTACAACGTAAATGCGCCACCCACCTTGAGATATAAGTTCTAAGGTCTCAAGTATAGTTACAACGGCTGCCCCACCCTTCAAACCGCTAAAACAATAATAAAAAATAAGACCACGCTATATTTATAAACATTAACAAAATCGAAACATTAACCGTCCCCTTCACACTCATAAGCTAAGCCGCGCGAGAGAGAGATGGGCAGATTTTTCATGATGCGCATGCAGTGCAACGTCACGCCGCGCGCTTATTCACAAACACTACAAAAGCGTAACGTGTGAATATGTTAAACGCGAGCTACATTATAGGCGGCGTGGGAGTTGTTAGAAATTACTTTCGTTACGCAATTACTTGATTCGGTCGCCGCGCTCAAAGCCCGCGGTAAAAGTATTGCAATTGCTTATAAAAAAATTAGATATCCGAAAATGAAAAATGCTTTGTTAACATTTTATATTCGACTAAAACTTTTTTAAAGCGTGGTATCATCAAAAATGCGTTTACGACTCTCACAAAGGAGGAGTCCGGCGTGAAATTAAAATCATTACGGCACCAGTGAAACGTGTTTTGGAAAAATATAACCTGTCAGTTTGACGCCGCATGGATACAACGCTTTTATTTACGAATTTAATTACTTTAAGCTCTTGTGTATTGCTACAATTTTAATAAAATCAAATTAGTAGAAAAGTCTATATTAAAACAATTACTAACCTTGGCGAAACCGACAACTAACTATTTATAAGCACTCGAGATCAGGTCTTGAAGACTGTGGCAGAATTCCATATCACCTATTTTCCTTACATATCCTTTTAATAAATAAAAAAATAAAATAAAAACCAAAGCTCAAAATCGAAAAAAAAAACAAAGCATCACAAAAATTAATCCATCGATCGCCTGAGGTCGCAAATAATCTATTGAGAATGATCAATAGGATCGGCTCGAGGAAAAGTCATACTAAATGGATTTCAAGGTATTAAAGCCCCTTGTAGTCGAAAAACTCGGGACCTATGTTAATGGAAATTGATGTAGTAGATTGTCGAAGGTCAATCGTTAGATATGAACCTCCATTTATACCTAGGCATAATTATAATTCTGGGTATTTAGGTATACACAAGCAGTTGGAAGTAACTTAGTTTTGCCCCTGGTATTGCCACGGCGTGGTTTGATCAAAAGAAAAGCATTTATGAATAACTAACTTCACCGCGCGTACAAACACTTTAAATCTGTTTGATATCTCTGTCTGTTTGATTGAATAGGATTAAAAGAAATTTAATGATAACTCTATTAGCTTCCCAACTAAAACTAGTTTCTATAAGAATTTCTAATTGTTTGCTAAACAGTACCAGTAGTCACCAATAAATAAATTGTGTGGATTCGAGATTCTAAAATGACAAACAGTCGTATTTCAAATGAGATTAATAGAAATTCCCTGTTATAAATCTTCCTCTTGAGCGGGGAGAGAATGATAAAATAAGACGTGACAGATTCTTTTAACTTTTTTTATAAATTAATCTTAACTTTTTATAACCTATAGAGGTAGTTTCCCCCCTACTTTTTCGCTGGTAGCCTAAAAGCCTTTTCGAGCTGTGTCTGGACGGGTAGGTGAGCTCACGGGCCAAACCTGAGAGAATTTGCTAACACTAGCCCTAGCTAGAGCAGTGCTTCGCAAAATACACCATCGGATGGGAGTCGCAACCCGTTGAGAAGATCCGGCGAGAAACTCATGGTGTTTACAGAGATGGAAGAGCTTAGGGTGGGTAGTACCAATGCTTCATAAACATCAGTCAAGATTTTTATCTACCATTCAGGGCAAGACCTGTAATTGCTTCGAAAAAATGATATGTTACCTCTGTAAAATTACGGAGGGGAATTCATTTCAGTGCCAGATCGTCAGGGACATAACGATGCCTCCAATGAACTCTACTCTAACTCAAAAATTTGAAATTTTCGTTTTTCATGCAAATCGCATCACTATTTTAAAAGTATTATAAATTCATTATTAATGGGGTTCGAAGCAAGAGTAAATCAGCTAGTTACACAAGAAAAAACCATAAATATATCTGCAATAACATAGATTTTATCAACTTTTTTCGTTTAAACTCTCCTCCTGTAAACCTACGAATTTGGAGTTAGAGTAGGGTTCATTGGAGGCATCGAAAAATGGACCGTTATAATCTCACTGTGGACATAAACATAAATAAGCAGTAAAATTGAGGTGTCGAGAACATCTCTAAGTTTTTTATTTTTTATTGCTTAGATGTGTGAACGAGCTCACAGCCCACCTGTTGTTAAGTGGTTACTGGAGCTCATAGACATCTACAACGTAAATGCGTCACCCACCTCGAGATATAAGTTCTAAGGTCTCAAGTATAGTTACAGCGGCTGGCCCACCCTTCAAACCGATATGCATTACTGCTTCACGGCTGAAATAGGCAGGGTGGTGGTACCTACCCGTGCGGAATCACAAGAGGTCCTACCACCAGTAAAGGCAGGTAGTATTTAGGAATGGTTAAGTACCAAACATAGATAATTATGAAAATGCATATAGAATAAAAATTCAACTACTATTTAATTTATTCATTCTGACCTGGTATCGCGTAGACTAGAGTGAAACTGAACATTCCGTACTGCTTCCTGGTCTCCGGGGAAGGCCATTCCTCAATGCAGAAATGGATATCTCTGGTTTCTATCTGAACAGAAGAGAAATCAAATTGTCAAAAGCATCAAAACTATAGCTACATCTGTAAACTCTAATTAAAACTACATATACTGTTTAATCATACGTTTTCATTGTAGATCTTACAACCTATGAATTTGCCGTTTTATAATATCCGTGTTATTTACCATATAGTATATTTGAAACATGGATTCTTTAGAACCACCAGACGGCCGTCTGGTGTAGTGGTAAGTGACATGGTCACTACACAACGGGGTCGCGGGTTCGAATCCCGCCAAGAGAAGATATTTGTATGATAAATATAAACCTCTTTTCCAGGGTTATGGATGTATATTAAATATATGTATGTGTATAATAAAAATCTTACATTTATATCCGTTATCTGGTACCTGTAACACAAGTTCTTTACGAACTTATCACGGGACCAGTTAATGTGGCGTGATTGTTAGTAAATATTTATTTATTTATACATTTAAAAAAGAAAAGAAAGAAAGAATTAATTATCTAAAAAATGAATTCCGTAGTTGTCTCAATCTACTGCTGTTTTTTATGTATTGTCTAGACGGGTGGACGAACTCAAAGCTCACCTGGTGTTAAGTGGTTACCCGAGTCCATAAATATCTGTAACGTAAATGACACTTCGAATCGAAACGCATTACTGCTTCACGGCTGAAATAGGAGGGGTGGTGGTACCTACTCGTGCGGACTCACGCTTGGTTCTACTACCAGTAATTACGCAAATTATAATTTTGTGGGTTTGGTTTATATTAAACGATGCTATTCTTTCACCGTGGAAGTCAATCGTGAACATTTGTTAAGTACGTATTTCATTAGAAAAATTGGTACCCGCCTGCGGGATTTCAAGACCGTTGCATCACTAGGCATGAATTCACCGGACGTCTTATCCTTTAGGCCACGACAACTAAAAAGTTAGCAGTAACTTTCAACGTTAACATCAAAATAGTATTGCTCGATTTGCATCTAACTGTCAAGGAAAAAAAACTTGATTAGTAGGTGCCGCCTGAACTAAAAGGTCGCCGGCGCGATGAACGTTTTTTTTTTTTTTTTTTTTTTTATGATTGAAAGTTTACTGGTGGCCCGAAGGCCTTTCCAGTTTCACCAGGACAGGTGGGCGAGCAAAGGCTCAGCCAAGAGGGGTGGGATTTGCTAACAACTGCCCGAGCGCCTCCGAAGGAGACCTAACAACTCAAGAGCAATTGTTTCGCGAATGAATCTACTACCGGATCGGAATCGCGACCCGCTGAGAAGATCCGGCGAGAAACTCAGCGGGCTGATGCATGGGTTAGGTTGCACGTCGACCTCTTTGTCGAGTTCGACGAGTTCGGTTACCGGGGTCCCTAAGCCTGCCCCTAGTATTAGAGCTGAAGGCATCTAATGCAAATGTTATTGGATCTGATGGATCCGTAAGAACGTGTCTAGGGCGTCGACGGTGACTGGCTCCTGCATGATCAGGATTCGGGGAGTAGTCAGCGGCGGCAACGATAAGGCGATTATCATGACGCATAGCCTTATCGAAGTATCGTTCCGACGCTGACTTCATGTATTTCCGAATTGATTCGAGGCCCAGGTCGTCGTGTAGGTCAACGTTCCTCACGAACCACGGAGCCCCGACAGCTAACCTGCAAAAGCGGGATTGTAGGGATTGGAGGGTGTCTATGTGTGTGCGGGCCGCGTGAGCGAACACCACACTCGCGTAAGTCATGACGGGCCTTATGCAAGTTTTGTAAAGTGTCACCTTGTTCCGAAGGGACATTTTACTCCGCTTACAGATCATGGGGTAGAGTCTACCGAGAATAAACGCGGCACGGTCACGGACTGATTTTATATGCGGGCGGAATGTCATCGATGCATCCAGGGTAACGCCCAGGTACTTGACCTTCCTGGCCCAGGGTATGGGTTGTCTAAAGAGAGTAATCGGGGGTGTGAGATTCCTCCTCCTAATCCGGGAGGAAATCCGTGTGGAGCTTCCCCTCTGAAATAGCACCGGAGTACTTTTCGCTGGGTTGATGTCTATGCGCCATTTTCGGAACCACTGTCCTAGGGCTAGGGCTGCGCTCTGAAGCTTCTTCGCGATTAGGGACTTATTTCTACTAGAATAGTAAACAGTCGTGTCGTCGGCGAATAAAGCTAAATGGGTCGGCGGCGACCGAGGAATATCGTTGACGAATAAGCTAAATAGGAGGGGTGAGAGGACAGAGCCTTGCGGGACTCCAGCTGTGAGAGGTCGTGGGGAGGAGCGGGTTCCCTCGACTCGATATCGAAAAGAGCGGTTCGACAAGAAGTCCCGTATGATGAGCACGAGACTATCCGGCACGCCCATGTTGAATAGTTTGAAAATCAAACCATTGTGCCAGACTTTGTCGAACGCTTTTGCGACGTCGAAGAAGAGAGCTCCCGTGTATAACGGTTTTGGTCGATTAAGCCCCACAAGAATGTGCTCCGTGAGGCGGTGCACCTGTTGAACGCATGAGTGATTTGTACGGAATCCGAATTGTTCATCGATGAGAATGCCCTTGGATGAGATGAAGTCTCTGAGGCGTTTGTAGAGCAGACGCTCATACAGTTTGCCTAGAGACATGAGGAGGCTAATCGGGCGGTAGCGATGAACGTGTTAAATAAAGTATGCCTTGCATTACTTAACAGACACAGCAACGAAGGAATTTTGATTCGTAATGTCACTTGCGATTTACCGCATTGTCACTTACTTACTTTTGCGGTAGGCAGCGGCTTGGCTCTGCCCCTGGCGTTGCTGAAGTCCATGGGCGACGGTAACCACTCACCATCAGGCGGGCCGTATGCTCGTCTGCGTACAGGGCAATAAAAAAGAAAAAATCCCACATATTCCACGCGCGTGGAGCCCTACATACTTTTTTCAAGGGCTATGTCATTTGAAGCGCCTTTGTTAGCAGCTTTGTGGGCCATATGCTAGTTTACCAGAGTTTAATACATAAAAAAAAACATCTCTTGTGCGGGGAACGAGTCAGATTTCAAGAGCTGATAGCCAACCTTTGCGGATTTGAAGAGGTTCTTAGTGAGAGGCCTTTGTGCTGAAATCTTATTTGTGAACCTTTTTGCTGTTGACTTATTTATTTCGCTAACATAGAAGACGTTTCATATTTTTCTGATCCTTTAAAAAAGAACAAAGTATTCCGGAGGTTCCCGCACGTCACAAACATGAAAATCCTTTTCGAAATGTACCACATTTCGAAAACTAGTCGTTATGATCGCGGACTATTGTTCTTCATCAGTTAAATTTACTATTAGCTTTCTGTCCTAGCTTTATTTTTATTTCTTTAATGTATATATTATGTATATTCTTTCCAAGGTTCAAATTATTTCCATATCGTCTATATTATATGTATACTGGCATCATCTGTTATACACAGAAAGTTCCGGAAAATCTATATGATTTATCGGGAATTAATATATTCGAACTTGACCAACAGCTTACGTTGAATCTGAATTGCTTAAGGTAAATCTTATATAGTATAGTATAGTAAAATAATGAATAACCAAAGTACGTTTCGCTCATTAAAAATTGAAAACCTCAGCGATTATCTTCAAAGCAGTAGGAAGCCAAGGATAAAAATTTAAATTACAAATGCAGAAGGTAGAAAAGACCAGCCTTCAGTGGGGAGTATCTGAGACTCACTTCAACGATACCAGGATTCTTCAAAGAGCCAAAGGCAGAGGTGACAATTTGTTTGCATTCTCAATAAAACGTTTCAAGTACAAAATTGTCGTCGTTTAGATACATTTACATACTTCGTGGGCGAATATCTATAACGATATTCAAAACATCTTTAAATTAGCGCATTGACTTACATACTTTGATAGTTCTTCGTTTTTATTCTATAATGTTATTTTATGCAATCTTAGTATTTATTTTGTATTCATCTTATTTGGATTTACGTGAAAAACCGTGAAAATTTGGCTATTAGGTAGTACTCGGCGGCGTAATACATGACATTAATTGCTTTTATATGAAATACTGAGGTAAGCTCCGTGGGAGAAAATAATCGTAATGTATAAATGGAATCACGGTACTCAACAATAAAATTTTCGAACGGGAGGAAATCTTTCTAAATAAACCTCCATCAACTTGTCTACGTTTGTAAAACAGCTGTCTAAGCAAATTATGTATGAGACATTTAGGGCGTGTTTTTGTTTGAAGATGTAATTAATCAAATCTCGCAGAGAGCGTCTTTCATTTTATTAAAACGAACACAGTTCGTAAGGTTTATTCTTTCAAGAAAACACAAGAAAAATATGCTTTAAAAGAAATATAAGAATAAGAAATCTCTATTGAATTTTTATGTAAGCGCACAATAGAAAATAAATCAGGGCTATTCGTAAGTAAATTCGTAATAATTGGTTGCTTCATTTTACTAAAAATGTACAATATTTATTTTATAATATAATTTATTAACTATTCGGACTACAGATACAGAGACTATTCAGACAACTACAGATTCTATTGTATAGGGGAAGGAATGAATGTCTCCTCTAATAGTATATACATACATATAATTATATGTATATGAAAATTTGTTTCAATGACATTTTTCAAGCTTAGGTGGATGGATAGATGAGCTCACGTTTCACCCTTCTGTTAAATATTATCAAAATTTTACAGATAGAAGCGGTAGAAATATACAGGATGTCGGTACCAACTCTTGCGTACTAACAATAACTCTACCACAACAACACAAATCTGATAGATTTTACAGATTGAATTCAGATTATACGATGATGGTGATGCTAATCTTTGAAGTGGTTCGTTTAATACGTGTGAAGTATCTACGCATTTATTTATTAAGCTATTGCATAGATTTTATCGCGGGCCTTGAGCGCGGCGACCGAATCATGAAATTCTGTAACGAAAAAAACCTACCTAACCTAAAAAAATACTTGAATATAATATTGTGAATCAAACAATCCATATTATATTGTATTGCCCAATGAACGCTAGATATAGTAATACTAGTTGATCAAAATACAAAAAACTCGAAAAGCTAAATGTAATTTCAGATGAAAGAAAAAATAATAGAACAATTTTGGTTCAGAAAATTCTTGAAACGGTATTTCTTACCAATTGACTGTTATTTCTTTTTTGTTAGACGAGACAAAGACAGAGTTATCATTTACTTAAGGAGATCACTTGACAATAATTTTACATATATATACAATTATATGTTTGAAAAAAACTATTTGTATATTTTTTTTTTTTTTTTTTATTGCCCATGTAGGCAGACGAGCATACGGCCCACCTGATGGTGAGTGGTTACCGTCGCCCATGGACTTCAGCAATGCCAGGGGCAGAGCCAAGCCGCTGCCTACCGCATATATTGTATATATATTGTATAATAAAATCCAACCAAATAAAATCTTATAATAAAATTCGCTAAGTTAGATTTAATAAATTTCGTTGTTGTTATATACAAAATTGTCTATGAGAGAGTTGGCGGTCGGCCAGTAAAGTAACACGCAGCGGCGTAGTTCATCAGATGCTTGCCAATTCCAGCTTCGATATCTTCTTGTCGATAGCTCTCTTTTAGTACACACATATGGCATTAAGTTTTCGTTTTCCCTACAGATATTAGATCTCAACATCTCCATTAGAACTGTGTCTATCTCGAGTTGTTCCCACGGAAAAAATAGCTGTTAAGAGCTTGGGATAGATAATATCTATAGATAATTGTGCACGTTTTTTAACTTTCTCGATAGCATAAAGACAACTTCAAATTCAAATTCGTCAAATTTTCAAAAAGTTGGTACGTTTGCCTACGTCTGCCGCTAGGGGCGCTGTTCCAACTGCACACAAATTTGAGTTGACTTTTACACTATCGATACCGTTAAAAAAATTAGTTGTCTGAAAAGTCGGTTTACTGACGATAGTTGAACGTGAAAACGTCATAAGAAAATACTGATGGAATGGTTTCATTTTTCAATTATCGCAATTACCGTTGCTATAAACAATTGACTCCACATTCACTTTCACTGAACTTCATACTTGACGAAAACATATAAATGTATTATTGTATAGCAGCTGTCCTCAGTTCCGATCGTAACGCTGTTGAGCCCGGACGCGTTTTCCTGAGAAATTGTCGCTGCTGTCGCGATTGTGTGTTTGGTTTGCACGACATTGTCGTTGTCGCTTCGATCGCGACTTTGTTTTGTATTCCGGACGCTCTGTCGCTGGTGTCGCGACCTTGAATCAGTAAAACGTATTTCGTGTTCGTTAGTTTTGCTATCGAAAACGACAATTTCACTTCATCTTATCATCCATTTCATTGTCATTATTATATTTACTTATTTATTCCTTTTAAAAAAACAGTCTCTTTCGAGACTAAAAACCCCACTGCAATCATCGCTTGTTGTGGCACTCACAACCCAGTGGGGCCCCACCTTCCCAAACTTTCCACCCCAATCCCAGCTGACTGCCGTTTTCACGGCATAGGCATCCCCCCCCTGCAAATCACTGCTGGCAAGTACATTCCCAATCAGGGGACTCGCCTTTCGGCGAGTTGCTTTAAGTCCCGGGGACGCCCCCCCTGGGCACAACCACCATGGCGGACGACGACCCCGCCATGTTTGTCCAATTCGTCCGGGAATTTTGCCCGGACATTATGTCCCAATTTAGGGCCTACAAGGCCAGCTTAAAATCGAAACCCCTCGTACCGATCACCGTAGTCGCGAAGGTCCAGTCAGCCCTCGAGTCACCGCTGTCCCCCCCACCCCCGCGCCCGCGTCGATCGCGTCATGCGCGGCATCGAGCTCCGGCTCCGACTACGAGTCGGAAATGGAGTTTGAGTCAGCCGCCAGTCCGGAACCAGGAACCTCCGATGGGTTCACTAACGTCGCGCGCGGAAAGAAACGCGCCCGCGCCGTGGAACCGTCCACGGCGCCGAAACAGCCCAAGGCCGCGAACGCGTCGCGACCTAAAGTCGTGGTCTCCCCCGACTCCCCTCGCCGCGCAACCCCGTCGCCGCAACCCCAACCCGCACCCGTCCGCAAAATTCCCGCGCCGCCGCCGGTAATCCTGAGGCATAAATCCGCGTGGAACCGCGTCTCCCAGGCCCTTAAGGCCAACAATATTAACTACTCCCAAGCGCGTAATCTCGCGCATGGGATACAGATTAAGGTCGCAACGCCGGGCGACTATAGGGCCCTCACCTCACACCTCCGAAAGGAGAGCATAGGTTACTACACCTATGCCCTCCAGGAGGACCGCGAACTCCGCGTAGTAATACGCGGAGTACCAAAAGAGCTCGACGTCGAGCTAGTTAAGGAAGACCTCATCGGGCAGGCGTACCCAATCGTAAGTGTGCACCGTATGCACAGCGGTCGGGACAAGTTCCCCTATAACATGGTTCTCGTCGCGCTAGAACCTACCACGGAAGGCAAACGGATTGCCTCAAGCCTCCGCACCGTTTGCGGCTTATCCGGGGTCACCGTCGAGGCCCCCCACAAAAAAGGCACTCCCGGGCAGTGCCATAGGTGCCAGCTCTATAGCCATTCCGCACGCAACTGCCACGCGCGTCCGCGATGCGTAAAATTCCTCGGTGACCACGCGACAGCCGACTGTTCGCGGGTCAAGGAAACCGCGACCGAACCGCCGAGCTGTGTGCTCTGCCAAAAGTAGGGTCACACGGCCAACTACCGCGGATGCCCCAAGGCCCCGCGGAAGCGTCTGGCCAACGCGCCCCTGAAAACCGTCGGCCCAAAGACTTCGGCACCCCGCGCGCCGAAACCTGCCTTCGTGCCGGCTCCGGTGCCCACCGTCTCCGCGTGGGCTAAACTGCTGCCGCTCACGTTGGCAGGGAGACCACCGGCACCCCAGCCCCTGCTCGCACCCCGCCCGCCCCGGCCCCGCGCGCCCCCCCGTAAACGACTTCTCGATCGTGCGCGATTATATCGCCGCGATCAACATCGACCGCATGCGTTCGTTCGCCGACGCCATGCGCAGGGCGGTCACGGCCGATGACCGCCTATACGCGACGTTTGATCATATGGACGTCATGGAGTCCGTCCAGCTTACGCTGGCAATTACCGGTAATTAACCGGTAGTCAATGGCATACAACGGTAGGGAAAAACCCCGCTCTTTAAAGTTAGCATTTTATAATGCTAATGGACTCGCGCGTCAGCGCGATCAAGTTTATGAGTTTCTCCGCGACAATCTCATCAACATTCTTCTGGTGCAGGAGACCTTCCTAAAGCCCTCGCGTCGCGACCCCAAAGTCGCGAATTACGTCATGGTTAGGAATGACAGACTCTCCGCCTCCAAAGGCGGGACTGTCATTTACTATAGGAGGGCCCTGCACTGCGTCCCTCTCGATACTCCCTCGCTCTTACATATCGAGGCGTCAGTGTGCCGCATCGCGCTGACGGGACACCAGCCGATCGTCATCGCATCCGTCTATCTCCCCCCTGACAAACTAAGCAGTGACCTCGAGTCACTGCTCGGTATGGGGGACGCGGTCATTCTGGCAGGCGATTTAAATTGCCACCACACTAGGTGGAACTGCCATCGCACGAATGTGAACGGTAGGCGTCTCGAAGCGTTCATAGACGACCTCACATTCGAGATATTCAACGCCCCGACCCCCACGTGCTATCCGTACAACGCCGCGCGTCGTCCGAGCACAATAGATCTGGCACTGCTGAGGAACGTAACTCTGCGCTTGCGCTCCATCGAGGCAATGTCAGAACTCGACTCAGACCACCGACCTGTCGTCATGCAGCTCGGTCGCCCACTTAACCGCGAACCAGATACGAGGACCATGGTGGATTGGAAGAAGCTGGGCACATGCTTAGCTGACACCGCTCCACCAATCCTCCCTTGCGGCCCGGATTCAACTCCATCCCCCGAGGACACAGTCGAATCCATAAACATCTTCACTGATCACGTCTCGACGGCGATCATAAGATCTTCGAAACAAGTCGATGTGGAGGACTGCTTCCACTGCATCAGACTTTCCCCCGAATTTAGGGACCTCGTAAGAGTCAGAAACGTGGCAATCCGGGCCTACGATCGATATCCCACGGATTCAAACCGGACTCGGATGCGTCGCTTACAGCGGGAGGTCAAATCCCGCTTAAGCGACGCCCGAAACGAAAACTGGGATAGTTATTTAGAAGAACTCGCGCCCACTCACCAAGCATACTGGCGACTAGCTAGGACCCTCAAGTCCGAAACTATCGCCACTATGCCGCCTCTCGTACGCACCTCAGGCCAACCACCGGCTTACGATGACGATGACAAGGCAGAGTTGCTGGCCGATGCACTGCAAGAGCAGTGCACCACCAGCACTCAACACGCGGACCCCGAACACACCGAGTTAGTCGACAGGGAGGTCGAGCGCAGAGCTTCCCTGCCGCCCTCGGACGCGTTACCCCCCATTACCACTTCCGAGGTTAAGGAGGCGATCGATAGCCTACAACCACGGAAAGCTCCCGGCTCCGACGGCATCTGCAACCGCGCGCTTAAATTGTTACCAGCCCAACTGATAACGATGTTGGCCACCATTTTAAATGCTGCTATGACGAACTGCATCTTTCCCGCGGCGTGGAAAGAAGCTGACGTTATCGGCATACACAAGCCGGGCAAACCGAAGAATGAAACCGCGAGTTACCGCCCCATCAGTCTCCTCCCGGCGATAGGCAAACTATACGAACGGCTCCTTTGTAAACGCTTCTGGGACTTCGTATCCGTGAATAAAATTTTCGCGCCAGACACTCGTGCGTCCATCAAGTGCACCGCCTCACGGAGCACATCTTACTAGGGCTGAATAGGCGGAAACCCATCCCGACAGGAGCCCTCTTCTTCGATATAGCGAAGGCGTTCGACAAAGTCTGGCACAACGGTTTGATATACAAACTGTATAACATGGGAGTGCCAGACAGACTCGTGCTCATCATACGAGACTACTTGTCGAACCGTTCGTTCCGATATCAAGTCGAGGGAACGCGTTCCCGGCCCCGTCACGTCACAGCCGGAGTACCGCAAGGCTCCGCCCTCTCCCCGTTACTATTTAGTTTGTATATCAATGATATACCCCGGTCTCCGGAGACCCATCTGGCGCTCTTCGCCGATGACACCGCCATCTACTACTCGTGTAGGAAGAAGGCGTTGCTTGATCGACGACTTCAGACCGCAGCTACCACCATGGGACAGTGGTTCCGGAAGTGGCGCATCGACATCAACCCCACGAAAAGCACAGCGGTGCTTTTCAAAAGGGGTCGCCCTCCGAACACCACGCTGAGCATCCCCCTCCTGACTAGGCGCGTCAACACCTCCACCCTCGCCATTCGCCCAATCACGATGTTCGACCAGCCCATACCGTGGGCCCCGAAGGTCAAATATTTAGGCGTCACCCTCGACAGTAGGATGACATTCCGCCCCCACATCAAGACGGTACGCGACCGTGCCGCCTTCATTCTAGGACGTCTCTACCCGATGATATATAGGCGAAGTAAAATGTCCCTTAGAAATAAGGTGACACTCTACAAAACTTGCATACGCCCCGTCATGACCTATGCAAGTGTAGTGTTCGCTCACGCGGCCCGCATACACTTAAAATCATTCCAAATTATTAAATCCCGTTTTTGCAGGATAGCCGTCGGAGCCCCGTGATTCGTCAGGAACGTCGACCTCCATGACGACCTGGACTTAAAGTCCATCAGTAAGTATCTACAGTCGGCGTCGATGCGCCACTTCGATAAAGCGGCACGACACGAGAACCCTCTCATCGTGGCCACCGGTAACTACATTCCCGATCCTGCGGACAGAATGGAAAGCAGTCGAAGTCGCCCAAAACACGTCATCTCGGATCCTCCCGATCCACTAACGGTGCTTCTAGGTACTTCAAGCACCGGTCACCGTTCTCGTCGAACCCGTCGCTGGCGACGAAGGGCTCGACGAGTAAATTAACTCTCAGACACAGTCCACTGAGTTTCTCGCCGGATCTTCTCAGTGGGTCGCGTTTCCGATCCGGTGGTAGATTCTGCGAAGCACGGCTCTTGCTAGGGTTCGTGTTAGCAACGTCATCAGGTTTGAGCCCCGTGAGCTCACGTCATGTCAAAACTCGCACTAAGCACACTGGGCTTACTGTACCCGAAGTTGCTGCAATTAATACTCAGAGTACATTTCAAAGATTTTATATCTTTAACTTTATTAAATAACTTTGATGAATACTGAGCAGAGCTACGTCCTTTATTTTCATTCTACTTATTTTTAATGTGTTAGATAAAGCCAGCATAATTAGTGTATCTGATTCAATTTGATTTTGGTGTATGATATCATCCAATCATCCACGCTCACAGGAAATCATAGGGAGCTTTAAACTAAAGATATGGTGTTAAATTGGTAAATAAAAAAGTGTGTGTGTATGTGTGCAAGTCACACATGGTAGAAGAGAAACTTATAATAAAATTGAAATAATCGGAAGGGTCAACCACTCCGCAGTGCAATGGTGCAGCCTCACCCTGAGGGGACCGCCCGCAAGATCACGGTATTCATATGCCAGCTAAGTATGATTTAGCAAGAGAAATACGAGAACCTGTATCAACTCTGTAACATCTCGTCACCGCGATTCAGGAATTGTTGAATTTACGAGTAGCGACATCTGTTGATAACAAACTAAATAGAAATAATTGTAAATCATTTTTTATAGTATGAGGTAGTGCCCTCTGTGATTTGATATTTTAACTTCACGTATAATGTGCTCTATCTCATTCTCTCGCCGGCTGTATCCTATACATTTATGTGTTTGTGTCTCTATGGACTTATTTTTTCGTTTCGTTTCATTTTGTTTCATCGAGTTTGAAGTCACAACGATTCTAAAGAAGTTTCACTTCAAAAAAACACTTACTGAAATGTTCCTATCTCCTTTGGATATTACAGGAATAGTTTCCTTTCGCACTCCCGCTACTAGATACGTTGGAATGAAGATAAGCAGTGCAGCGATCCAAAGTAGCATGAGGAGCAGCGTCGCCTGTTTCCTGCTTGGCGGCCGAAGACGAGGTTCTGGAGTAATGGACAACCAGCGGTCCACTGACATCGCAGAGATCGTGAACACGCTAGCCGCCACTGCCACGCCTGTAACAAACACAGGATTATTGCAATAAATAATAGATGACGATCAAGTACAGGCCTTGTCTATGCTTTAAGGCTACGTACGTCATACGTATTACATACGTATTATACTTCGTATACATTAGACAGTGAAAACCTTATTGTCCCAACAAACAGCTTTACGACAGCAGTTTTAGTTCACGATAGAAATAAGGGGAACGATTTTGTATTTATGTGCACCGTACTTTCAGTCATCATGCACTTCTTTAAGGTTATATTTTCAATGCACTTTTGACCAATTTTTTATTTTATTTAAGCTACTTATATTATGTTTTAAATCGTGTATAGCTTCACTAAAACTAGTCCCACAACACACAGACGAACAACTTACGATTCGGATAACCGTAAATGTTTGAGCTTAGAATTGAAACTTTGTCGTTGGTATTGGCTGTCTTCCGTTTCGACTCTGCGAAGCAATTGAATTAAAGCTCCTTTGAAATTTAACATCCTCAAAGTTAGTTTAAACGCATTGGCTTTTCAGGAAAATGTTTTAGATCGAGTTCAGAGGTTTAAATTCAATGTTTCTCTATATTTTGAATCTAATTTGTTTTGAGCATCTGCGAATTTTCATGACACGTTATTTAGAAATTCAAAAACGCTATTTTAAATTCTCGGGACCACAAATATTTCCGTTATTCAATCCATTAATTAAATACAAAATCTCCCCATATATCCTACATATCCTTATCGGAGATATTAGATATTGTGAAAGCCCAAAAACTTTTATAACATAAATGGCAACTGGCTTGGCTGTGAAATAATAAAATAATATTAGCATAAATATGCTGATGCTCAACCCAAATATTTTTTTCAAATATTATGTTACTCTTAAGCCTTAAAGTCATAGTTCCAGACACATGATTACAATAAATTTGGAACAGAAGACACGAAGCACGATCAAAAATCATCCTCGATTTGGATAAAATTGAACGAACCCAATTTATGGCTTTCAAATAAAATTTTCATTTACTTTCTGTCCCACATGAGCGTGATATAATACCAGTTCTTAGATTTAGGTATATCATTCTCGCTCACGACTCGGTCGTGCGCGGACGTGCTTTCCGATCCGTGGCCCGCTTGCGAGCTGCGTCTCTGAACTCACAGCTGTGCTCGACAGTTTAGTGACCGTGAATACATTCTCGATTACGACTCGGTTGTGTGCGAACGTGCCTTCCAATCCGTTGGTCGCTTGCGACCTACGCATCGGAATACACATTTGTGCGTGATAGTGTTGTAACCGTGAATACCCACCTCATACCAACTGTCTTTTTCAAGGCAACCAATCGCTACGATCAGGCTTCCTGTGGCACTATCACAGGTTAGCGATTTCCTTACCCTTCCCAAAACAACAGTATTTTTCAAGACTAGACCCCCGCTCGTGATTCCGCCCGCTGTAGCATTATACAGCCCGAGCGGGTTCCTTTCCTTTTCCCCGCCGATTGCCGTTTTCACGGCATAGGCATTTCCCCCCCCCCTGCTCCTTGCTGTCCTGCAGCACAGGGGGGTTACAAATCCTATCCGGGGCCTCGCCTTTCGGCGAGTTCAACAAAAGTCCTGGGGCCGCCTCCCCGGGCAGGAAGACAGCAAGATGATTGAAGATTGTGAAAGTGTTAGTGTCAGTGACAGTGAATTTGTCGGGTTCCTCCGGGAAAGGTACCCGACAATTAGGGCCGAGTATGTTAGGTATAGGGCCTCTCGTGGCAATCCCTCCCCCCCCCCACGTCCGTCGCCGCGTTTCTCAACCGTGCCTCGGAGGCACGCCGCGCGTCCCCCACCACCGCGTCAAGTTCGAGCGCACGTTCCCACGTTGCGACTCAAGAAGCGCCTAGCGCTACCCCCACCCCCGTGCCCGCGTCGATTACGTCATCGCGCGCTTCGTCCGTCGCGACCTCGATAGTTTCGAGTTCAGGCTCCGATACCGAATCGGAGATGGATTTCGAATCCGCGTCAAGCCCTCAGCCTGGAACTTCGGATGTTTTCCAAACCGTAACGCGCGGCAAAAAGCGTACTCGCGCCGTGGAGTCCCGGAGCTCCACGACGAAGCAGACTAAATCCGCGACCGCCTGCCGCCCGCAGGTAGTCGTAACACCGGAGTCGGACTCCGCTCGCCGCGTAACTCCACCGCCGCGTCCCAAGCCCGCGCCCGCTCCTAAAGTAGCTGCCCCGCCCCCGCTGATACTTCAAGAGAAGACAGCGTGGAATCGCGTGTCCCAGGCCCTTCAGGCCAACAAAATGAATTATACCCATGCGCGTAACGTCGCGCATGGGATTCAGATAAAGGTCGCAACGCCGGGCGACCATAGGGCCCTCTCTTCATACCGAACATAGGTTTTCACACCTATGCTCTTCAGGAGGACCGCGAGCTCCGCGTAGTAATACGCGGAGTCCCAAAAGAACTAGATATCGAGTACATTAAGGAGGATCTGACCGCTCAGTCACTCCCTATAGTTAGTGTGCATCGGATGCACAGTGGGCGGGGCAAGCAGCCCTATAATATGATTCTCGTCGCGTTGGAGCCAACCCCGGAGGCCAAAAAGAAAATCTCATGCCTCTCGACAGTTTGCGACTTATCCGGGGTCTCCATCGAAGCCCCCCATAAACGTGGCACTCCCGGGCAGTGCTACACATGCCAACTGTACGGCCACTCAGCGCGTAATTGCCACGCGCGCCCTCGCTGCGTGAAGTGCCTCGGCGATCACGCTACGTTAGACTGCGTTAGAGTTAGGGAAACCGCGACCGAACCTCCAAGCTGTGTCCTATGCCTTAAGCAAGGGCACCCCGCGAACTACCGTGGATGTCCTAGGGCTCCGCGAAAACGTCCAACCCACCCAGCTCCGCGAACCGTCGGCCCAAAGACTTCGGCACCTTCAGGTCCGAAACCCGCCTTCGTGCCGGCTATCTACTACTCGTGTAGGAAGATGTCGCTGCTTCATCGGCGACTCCAGATCGCAGTAGCCACCATGGGACAGTGGTTCCGGAAGTGGCGAATTGACATCAACCCCACGAAAAGCGCAGCGGTGCTCTTCAAAAGGGGTCGCCCTCCGAACATCACTTCGAGCATCCCACTCCGTAGTAGGTGCGCAAACACCTCCGCCGTTAGTCCCATCACTCTCTTTGGCCAGCCCATACCGTGGGTCTCGAAGGTCAAATATCTAGGCGTCACCCTCGACAGAGGGATGACATTCCGTCCCCATATAAAAACGGTACGCGACCGCGCCGCGTTTATTCTAGGACGACTCTATCCAATGCTTTGTAGTCGAAGCAAACTGTCCCTCCGTAATAAGGTAACTCTCTACAAAACTTGTATACGCCCCGTCATGACGTATGCAAGCGTAGTGTTCGCTCACGCAGCCCGCACCCACTTGAAATCCCTTCAGCTTATTCAATCACGATTCTGCAGGATAGCCATCGGAGCGCCTTGGTTCCTTAGGAACGTGGATCTCCACGATGACCTGGAGCTCGATTCAGTTAGTAAGTATCTGCAGTCGGCATCGCTGCGCCATTTCTGCCCACCTATTTCTGCCGTGAAGCAGTAATGCGTTTCGGTTTGAAGGGTGGGGCAGCCGTCGTAACTTTACTGAGACCTTAGAACTTATATCTCAAGGTGTGTGGCGCATTTACGTTGTAGATGTCTATGGGTTCCAGTAACCACTTAACAGCAGGTGCGCTGTGAGCTCGTCTACATACCTAGGTAATAAAAATAAAAAATAAAAAATTTGAGAAGGCGGCACGACATGAGAACCCTCTCATCGTTGCCGCTGGAAATTACATACCCGACCCAGTAGACCGAATGGTAAACCGTCGACGTCGCCCAAAGCACGTCATTACGGATCCTCCTGATCCATTAACGGTGCTTTTAGGCACCACAAGCACCGGTCACCGGCCTCGTCGAACCCGTCGCTTGCGACGAAGAGCTCGACGAGCGAACTAACCCATAGACACAGCCCACTGAGTTTTTCGCCGGATCTTCTCAGTGGGTCGCGTTTCCGATCCGGTGGTAGATACTGCGAAGCACTGCTCTTGCTAGGGTCAGTGTTAGCAACTCTCCGGTTGAGCCCCGCGAGCTCACCTACAAACGTTAGGGTGAAGCTATATAGCCTCTCAAGGCTATCAGCAAAGGTAGGAAAAAAAAAAAAAAAAAGGGTGTATTATTATATTGAACGGTCGAAGAACCACTTGAACGGTCGATTACTGTTTTTGTCGTCTATTTTATATACATAATATGAGAACGCTCAATTCGTTCCTTGTCGTCTGGTTCGTGTCTGTTTTAGGAAGACAAAAAAAATACTGCCTGCCGCTAGTTATGTACGCCCCGTGTTCCATTTCTCTCTTTATTTTTGAATTCTTGTCAAGTATATGTATTAGTCTGTGTCTAGTCGTTGTAGGTCCTGTCAAAGAGGTTGCACGCCACGACATCTATTTTATAATAAGGTTCTTACTTTTATAACAACGTTTAAGGAAAACAAGCTTACGCCAGAATATATTCCCATTTCTTCCTTTACATTCGTATTCTCATTAGGCACTCGGATAAAACCCGTTTATCATCCCTATAAAGAGCGTTGAAGCAATTCTTCCGGACCAATACTACGTTTTATTTTCAGTACTATAAATAAAGCGATACCTTCTTATAGATGTATCGCTTCGATCACTATCGGCATTCTCATATTGTATCCGTGTGAACATTTGCAAATGCAGACTAGCAATGAATGAAAATATTTAATAAACGTTTATGTATCGGTTTTAATTCAACCGTTTTCTTATTTCCTAATACCTAGTCTGGCCATAAATACTGCTATAATAAAAATAAAAAAATTGTATTGCAAATAGCATTTATTACTTTTGTAGTGTGTTAGTTTAATACATAAATATAAAACAATTTAAAGTATAAAAAGCTTATTCGGAGTGGTCTCCATTGGCTGCAATACAGTCCTTTAAACGTTGAGGCCAGTTATCAATAGAAGCACGCACTCTTTTCATGGGAAAAATTTTCACTGCCAATCGTACGGATTGATTTAGGGACTCCAAATTATCATGGCGTTTAGAGCAAGCCGTACTCTCTAAAACTGACCATAAATCATAATCCAGCGGATTAAGATCGGGACTAGACGGCGGCCAGTCTTCAGCTCTGATGAAGTCCGAAACGTTCGTTTCCAACCAAGACTGCGTCGACCGAGCTTTATGACCTGGCGCAGAGTCCTGCTGGAAGGATCATTCTTGATTATTGAACATGGTGTTGTTAAGTGGCTTCACTACCTTTTCAAGAATTGTATCTTGATACACTTGTGCCCATCTTTTGATACCTTTTTCACAAAAGTATGGCTCAGTCACTCCTTCATACCTCACCAAACCATCACTGAAGTCGGATAGTGCCCACGTTGCACTCTGTCGATTAATTGTGAAGCTTCCTTAGAGCTTTGAGCATAAATACGGTCATTTTGTTTGTTAAAATGTTGCTCAATTGTAAAAATTTTCTCATCCGTAAACAAAATTTACCTCTCTTTGTTTTTGTTTTTTTATTGCTTAGGTGGGTGGACGAGCTCACAGCCCACCTGGTGTTCAATGGTTACTGGAGCCCATAGACATTTACAACTTAAATGCGCCACCCACCTTGAGATATAAGTTCTAAGGTTCAAACCTTCCTTCAAACCGAAACGCATTACTGCTTCACGGCAGAAATAGGCAGGGCGGTGGTACCTACCCGTGCGGACTCACAATAGGTCCTACCACCAGTGATTACGCTAATTATAATTTTGCGGGTTTGATTTTTATTACACGATGTTATTCCTTCACCGTGGAAGTCAATCGTGAACATTTGTTAAGTACGTATTTCATTCGAAAAATTGGTACCCGCCTGCGGGATTCAAACACCGGTGCATCGCAACAACGAATGCACCGGACGTCTTATCCTTTAGGCCACGACGACTTTGTGTACCGCTTCAGTAGTTGTTTCGATTTTACCACCCTATTCTCTTTTAAATTAACAGTTAAGAAATGACCAGTACGTCTCCTATACGCTGCAAGTTCTAAGTCATCTTTTAAAATACGCGACATGGTTCTAGGTGCTATCTTCATCTCCCGAGATAAAATCTTTTACTTTCGGACAGGATTTCTTCGAATTCTTTCCCTTACTGCTTTGACCACCTTTTTCGTACGAGCACTACGTGGACGGCCAGATCTTTTTCTGTCACAAACAGAGGAGGTTTCATGGCACCTATTAATAGCCCGGTACATAAACATTTTACTAATACCAAGCGTATGGAGAGTTTTAAAAATTGCATTTGGCTCCATAACTACTTGGTGTAATGCAATCACAGCGATTCGTTTCTCCTTATCACCCCACTCCATTTTAACATCGCAAAATATTGTACAATGTATTGGCGCCAAAATGAGAAAACTCAATGAGCAATCATATAAAAATGACAGATTCCAAATTCTAATGTAATGTTTTGTTTATTTTTAATTGTAACAGTATTTATGGCCAGACTAAGTAGTTTTCGAGCGAATTAAGTGTTTTTAAATATGGTGAAACACAAATTTCGTTATTTTAATATTAGTTCGATTGAACCGAATTATTCTTAACTGTTCGGTACGAGATCAAATTGTAAATGTTTATTAAATAATGTCCACCAATCTTAATATCCCTAATAGTAATATTATGATTCCTCTCTACGAGCAGATTGAACGAATAATTGTCTATTATAGGTCCCATTGGGTTGTTTTAATTGGAAAACCGCTGATGTCCCTTATGGGGTCGTCGTACCCCTTTACGGAGGCCGGGACGGACCTCAGGGTGATCCCCACTGCCCGGGCAGAAGCTCCCTGCAACGCAGGTCAGGGGTGCCGCTCAAGGCTATCAGTATAGGTAGGAAAAAAAAATCGGACCGTCGGTCTACCGAGCAATATCACCCGCTCGGTGGAAGATCTTTCCTTTGTCGTATACCTACAAACTGGTGACCCCGACGTGATCTGAACACGCAACCTTCTGACCTCCGCGTTGTGGACTACATTAAAGTAAATCAATAATAAGTATTTATTTTTAAAAGTAACTAATCATTCGCATTATTCATTTTCACAAGAAAACTTATAAATAAACTATCAACTTGAAATTCTCGGAGACGAGACGTGTAAAACTTTGTTTTTATTTACAGTATCTTCAAAGCTCACAGATACCATTAGAATGAATAAACTCTTTTGAATTTCACTAAAAGCAGTCACTTCTCGACCAAGTTTGATAATTGCGACATGGCATCAATTGAATTTAAAATTATACTTTCTTGAACGAGCTGGTAGACTCTAGTGCACAATTTATTTATTCTCATGAAATATGTATAAATGATCGCATTTACAAACAGATAGCTTAACGTAAAAGACAATGGATTACTTCATCTAATTATGACTTGTTTTTTGTTACAAAAGAATTTTAATTAATCGAGAAATAATTAACCCAAAAATACTTTTGATTTGATTGAAATTTCGAAAGGATTTTATTAGGTATCATTAATATAGAAAAAAGTATTCACAAAACACATCTTTTTATACTCTCCATTCCTTCGTTGTCTTCGTATTAATACCATCTTCAACATCGTTTTTTACTTTACTTTCATTGTTCTTTCAGTTAATTAACTAATCACCATCATTGGTACCATCAGTCTACTTATTTCTATTGTTTTGTTTGCTTTCAATTAAATGGATAAGTAAGATGGAAATTCCAATTCAGATCTCAAAACTGTGTTGTTACAGTTGTTTTTAAGTGCTCTCATTTGTGTTATGATGTCTGCTGGCATGTATCAGGGGTCTTTAGCGAAATAAACATGGTATAAGTAATATGTAATGTGCCCTAAATTTTGCCTTTTTCTTGTTCATCGTTCCCTCACTGCTGAGGATTGCGACAAAATGTGAGATTCTTTCAGTGTTCGATCATGGGTGGCATGGACTGCACTCACCATCAACCGCTTCTTTTACCAGATCTGACCATCTGGCTGGTGTTCTGCCCACGGCGCGCTTGCCCTCTATGCGACCCGTAATTATGAGCTTCTCTAAGTCATGTCTGGGACACCGCATGATGTTTCCGAAGAAGCTCATAACACGTTCCCGGCAGATGGAAGAGAGCGTAGCAACACATTGTCTTACCACAATTAAGAAAAATATCTATCTGCCTCGGACTAATATCATTATTCGGATGCGAAAACTCACCTTGAATGTAATTAACAATCTTGCACACAGTCTCTCCGTAGAACCAAACGAGGGTGATGGCCTTGCTCAGTTGGATCGGCATACAAATGCCAGTCACGAGCAGGTCTGCCGCCGACAGATTCACCAGGAATATATCTGTGACACTGAAAAAAATGACACCTACTTGAAATGTTCTTATAAATTACTAGCCGTACTCGCCCGCTTCGCTGGGAATTTAAAATTAACATTATTATTTATTGTCATCGTTATTATTAGGGAGTCCAACACTCATACAAATATTAGCCTATCCATTAAGTACATATATTTTCTATACGGATACTAAGTTTCAAGTCAATCGGATGCATGGTTCAGTAGTTATAACGGAACATCGGTAAAAACCACTGTAGATTAATATATTAGTATAGATATGTCGGAGACGGTCAGTAGTTTGCTAGCAATACGAAGCACAGCGCGACTTCCGAGAGGTGACAACGCAATTGTAACGTCGTTGGAGCTCCGCTAACTTCGCGCTACGACAGAGCCTAGCCGATGGAGGCGCGCATAGACGCCATTTCACTTACCAAGCAGCCTTCCTGAAGAGCGGTGCCAGTTCTAAGAACTGTTATTCGTTTTCGTTTCCTAACGTCAAGAGAAGATTTCTAAATTATTCTAAGATAACAAATGTGTTTTGTGTACTCAATATTTCTATTAACTCGATCATCCTATTCGCCCCTATGGTGTCTGACGATGGACTTAAGAATGCAGTTTCTCCGACACATATATATAAACCATAATACATATAAAAAGTCATGCTCAAAACCTACCAAAGGTAGAGCAACTAGTGAATACCTTTAGGTACCATCGCCTTTTTTTTCGGGCCGGGATCCATACCTTATACGAGGTACGTGGGACTGGTCCGCCACTGCGAAACCACGGGCCCAAGGATGTTTTCAGAACCCTACCCATTAATAGACTTCCCTAAGGCACCACCGCCCTGCATATTTCTGCTTGAAGCAGAATTCTTTATGTTTTCTATATGTAATTCATAACCAAAATGTAGCAGTAGACAAAAATTCAGCAGTAGGCAGCGGTTAGCAGTAGGCAGCGGCTTGGCTCTGCTCCTGGCATTGCTGAAGTCCATGGGCGACGGTAACCACTTACCATCAGGTGGGCCGTACGCTCGTCTGCCTACAAAGGCAAAAAAAAAAAGAGTATGATTGCTATGAATAAAATAATTAATGGATAATCATGATTACGGTTTAAATTTATTTATTCAAAAATATAATAAATAAATTAATATTGTAAGCTGTTCATACAGATCTTAATCCGTTAAAGGCTTTTGTCTCAGACTAGCGAGAATCCGTCAAAATAATTTTCTAATTAATTGTCGTTAATGAGCTTGAAGCTTTCACTAACAAGATTACATAATTAATTATGAAAAATGATCTCTCATTACTCGTTTAGCTCATCCATAAATTATCGTGTTAAAAATATTCCCAGCAAATTTATCAACTTTCAAAACTTTTTAATTGTTCATTCTTATTCCTCTCATGCTAGCTTTATTCACAGTACAAAAATTGCTTTTAACAACATAACCAATAACCTATAAACTTTTTTAATGATGCGTAGGTCATTTACAGCTATGCCACTATTTAGCTTATATAATACATATTTTATTTTATTTAACAAAAAACTTTGTTATTGTTGTATTAAATTTTAATCAAGTATTAAGGTATTCTTTCTGTTCTAGAAATGAAAAAAATCGTTTTGTTTTTTTGCATATTTTCAAAGTTTAGACCCTTAAGAATATTCCCATAAACGGATTTATCATGGTTGGAACTATTTTCGGAGATATAGTTGATTTTGTGACGCAGCATATAAGTGGAGCGAATCATTTTATTTTTATTTTTATTGCTTAAGTGTCTGGACGAGTTCACAACCCACAGCCCACCTGGTGTAAAGTGGTTACTGGAGCCCATAGACATCTACAACGTAAATGCCGCCGCCCACCTTGAGATATACGAGGGCGGGATGATAAGTAACTAGCCTTTACTATTTAAAAAGTTAAAATTAAAAAAATATATATGCCATTTATAAATTCGTATCCCTGGCCACCTGTGTTCTAAATTTGAATTTGGTGGCGTGAACATTTTATTGATTTTTTGTCATTTGAAAATATATTTTGTCAAGTTTTTTCAATACGGATAAAATTGAACAAAGAGCGGTGATAAAGTTTCTTCATATAAAGGACATGAAGGGGAAGATATCTATGACGAGTTAAATAATGTTTTGGGTGAATGTGCTCCTTCTTATGCCACAGTAAAAAACTGGGTGGATGAGTTTAAAGGCGGTCGTACATGTGTCCAAAATGAAGCCCGCCCCGGACGTCCAAAAAGCGTCACGACTCCGGAAATGGTCGTGAAAGAACATGATATAAGTTGTCTATTATCAAAGGTGGCAATCTGTGCATTTGGACAAAAAAAAATTATTGATATGTCAATACAGATTGATTTGAATATAATCGTCTCCTTCAAAGAATACGGTTCAAAACCTGCATTAAATAAAGGTTAATAGTTAACCTGTTATTTATCTAAGATGTCGTTCCGAAGAGTTTTGTGACTGCCAATGGAATACAAAGTCAATAATTCGTTTTTCTGATTTACCAATCATTGTCCAAAAGTCAGATTGCCGGCTTTGATAATAGTCGACTCATATAGTTTAAACAGATCGACGATTGAAGTTATCTGAAACAGCTGACACTACAGGTAACTCAAAAGAACGGGTACATCATTACCCTAAGTGAGGAATTAAATATGAAAAAGTCATCGGCCCGTTGGGTGCCGCGATTGCTTACGCACGATCAAAAAAGGATTCAGGTGCAAAGCTCAAAAGAATATCTGGACCGTTTCAGAGTAATAAAGCCGATTTTTTACGTCAATTTGTAACAACAGATGAAGCATGGGCTCATTATTACACGCCAGAATCAAAAATTCAATCAAAACAGTGGACGCAATCGCGATGCTCGTTTCCAAAAAAGCCATGGCTATAAAGTCGGCTGGAAAAGTGATGGCTTCCGTCTTTTGGGATGCAAATGGGATCTTGGTGATAGATTACCTTCCTAAAGGTCAAACGATTAATGGAGAATGCTACGCTAATCTTCTAGATAATTTTCATCAGTGCACTCAGCAAAAACGACCAGGTTTAGCGAAAAAAAAAATCATCTGCCGTCAAGACAACGCTAGGGTTCACACATGTGTTAAATCTATGGCAAAAATCAACGAACTGAAGTATGATTTGCTGCCCCACCCACCTTATTCCCCTGATTTAGCGTCATCAGACTTCCACTTATTCCTTAAGCTCAAAACTTTTTTGGGCGGACAGAAATTTGCCACAAATGATGAAGTCCTAGCCGCTGTAGAGGAGTATTTTGCAGGACTCGAAAGATATCATTTTATGGAAGGCATTACTGCTTTAGAACGAAGATGGAATAAATGCGTAGAGTTTCACGGAGATTAAGTCGAAAAAAAAAAAATTATTACGAAAAGTTAAGTGTTTTATTGTTAGGCTAGTTACTTATCATCCCGCCCTTGTAAGTTAAGGAGTCAGTATTATGTTCACACAATCACACAATAAGCGTATTAAATTAAATATTGAAAAGAAGAGAAATTGAAGATTGATAATGAAATTTACTTCCACATACTTGTATACTTTTATACGGAAATTATAAATAAGTATCAAATGCTATTTATCCGAATTGTTCTACTGGAATTGTTTCTCAAACTTCAAATGCGTTTTTCTCGAAAATACTTTTTTAAGTGGTTGTCAAGTTCTAACCAGTTCATTCCTTTGGTGGAAATCTTCTTTATATCTTTATCTTATCTGCCTTGGATTTTAGAAAATTCCAATTTAAGTATTTTAAAAAAATATTCAAAATGTAAAAAACGGGGGTAAAACAAAATGTTTTTTAAATGTCCACGCCGTTTTGTGATCTTTTTTTTGGCCATCGTCAATGCGATAGCGACATCTTTATTGATTGAGAGTTTCTCAAATTTCTTGGTTTCAAATCACTATAAGGGTTGGAACTAGGTCAACCACAGGGCACCGTTTTTTTGTAGCCCTCACTTCAGCGGGCTGTAATTTGCCGAATTTTTGTTGTCGAACGAGCGAACAAGCCTGTTCATCACACGGATGTTTGTCTAATGTGGGAATCGAACCCACGACCCTCGGCGCAACAATTTGGGGCGCTAACAGACACCACAGACCACATGATAAGTATACAATGAAAATAATGAAAAGTATACAATGATTTAAAGTAGCTCTTTACTGCCAGCAATAACGAATTTTTACCAAGTGAGCTACATAGCTGCCTGCTTACTGATGGAGAAGAATAAGACTGCCTAAGTGGTAACATCTGACTTCGTAGTAAGTTGTGTTATGATTAAAATTTGTTTGTTACTGTCCTTGGATTGCTGGTGTCTCCGGGCCAGAATAATGACTCAGAAATTAGACCTGAATAAAACATCGATTAATTATTTTTTCATCCGTAACTTTAGTTGACAATTTAGAAGCATCCCTAAGGCGTGTTAAAACTTTATGTCATCCGAATTTCATATTTTTTCACGAAAAATCCGACTGTGAACAGAGTATTCATCTACTTTTGACACAGAGAGGCATATAAACTAATAAATCAGCAGTCTCGTGGCGGAAACACTATCAAGTCGCCGTTATTGGGAGATATCTTATTTAGGACAAACAGCCGAAGAAAAGAGGAACATTAAATTAATAACAGACAATGCTCAAGACTTGGATTTTAATACAAGTCATATAAAATTTTAAGCCATGGATTAAAACAAATATGGTATCCGTGAAAGACGATATGTGTAAGAGGTGAGTGAGCGAAGAAATGGTATTTGATAGAGGAGTATGGAAGGAGAGAACGTGTTGCGCCGACCCCAGGTCAGGAAAAGGGCAGGAGAATGATAACATTTTAAACCAGTTTTTAAAAAAAATATGAAATATGGCGAGAAAATGTGAATTGGGACACAACGAGATTATAACTATAGTAAAGATGCCTTCTTATAAGCTTAAATGCTAGGCGATTTCACTACCCTCGTGATGCCGTACCGAGGCTGCTATTGGATCCGATAGTCATGAAATTATGAATATTGCTCTTTCAGGATAAAACTACTTCTGATAGGAATAAAATAGGATAAAACTACTTTTTTCTGCCTACAAAGTCAATAAAAAAAATAAAAAAAACTTCCTCACAGAAGTAGAGAAAAATGTGGTAATGGCCCTTGTAGGCTTTCATTATGTCCTACGATCAATAGCCAATGCTACGAAGCCATCGCCCGAAAATAATCCTCAACATAATTTTTCACATATACCTATATACATCAAGCAACATTCGAATAGTTTGTCTACCGAGCAACAATACATACGATGGGGGCTTTCCACTTCTTAGGCTCAATATCGATTAGAATCGGGTACGAAAAGCCGGATGTGGTGAATTCGTTTCCCGGATAATTCGATTTTATTAATGAACCCTGCGGCTGCAAGTCGCCCTGCGATCAGAGCCAAACACTTTTAATATCCTGGTTAGAATTGAGTCTGCTCGATCAGCTAATTGTAGATATGCGACACATCCGGGCACGCCTAACGAAGCAAAAGCACGTTACCTAGTGGATGCGAGCCGTAACTACTCGTCAAACACCGGCTCACTTCAGGTGGTATACTTCGACAGAGTCGAGGTGTCATCGCTCGGGGTGAATCTAAGCATATTCGTTGCTCTTAAATATTAACTTTATTATCTATGTTCGTTGCCTCACTTAGGAAGAATGAAGGCGCCTCGGAACTGTCATATCGTTTCGTGCTGCGCAATCCCTTTGTACGACTACCCACCCTACGCCCACGATGTCGACCCTATTGTGACAAATGTAGGTATATAAAGATATTTTCTTTTTGAAATATTTTCTTTAAGAACTCGATAAAAATATTACTTTTCATCAAACATTATTGAATCCTAACAATGACTTTATATCTATGTCGCATCCGGGTCAATAGTTCGGAATATCAACGATACACAAACGTCAAAGTGACAGAATGGCCGTGTCGTGGTTGACGACTTTTAGTAATATTAAGACGGTGGTTTTGATTATTATTTTAAATGATGAAATGTTGTTTTGATAAATATCACAAAATAAAGGGTAGACTCCGTAACGCCACAGTTATAAAATGGCGGTACGTGGACAGAGTCGTGGCATTCGTGTTAGACAGTGATTCCGTCCGTTTCAGTCAGTCAGTCAGTCAGTCAGTCGGTCTGTCGGTATGTGCAACGAAACTGTCGGTTTATCCTGTCATTGTGAAAGTTGTGTGTGTTGAGTTTCAATAATTATTATTGAAAAGTTTTATTTACTAAACTGAGTTCAATCGAATACGAGTGATGACGAAACTACCGCTTAGCCATCCCTGGCGCCCTGCCTACGACATCTATATATTAATACGTGAACCAAAAACTTTGTCCTCTTTTTTATCGATCGTAAACGGTCTTCAACAATGCCAATAAATATCAGTTATTTTTTTTAATCATCTAAACGACTTCTGAGCGTTTTCATTTATTTTTTTTCTTATCATTTTTGTATGCAATAAGTCATATACATTGAATATAATATACGTTTATATGTATGTGACAAATTTTTTCTTGTATAGTCTATCCAATCCAGTGCAAACTTTGTACATTTGAATTTTTTATCAGCTCTTAAAATAGGACCATCAACGTATGAAAAATAGTGAATTGCTTCAACAAATTGATTTATTTTTCATATAAGGCTCTTCTTCTCTAAAAGTGGCACCTGTGACAGAGAAGCTGAGAAGTGCGCGTTTGGGATGGTATAGACATGTGATGAGACGAAATGAAAATGAGGTTGGTAAAAGAGTGCTAACTATGAATGTGGAAGGATATAGAAGAAGAGGTAGACGTAAGAAGAAATTGATGGATTGCGTGAAAGACGATATGGGTAAGAGGGGATTGAGCGAAGAAATGGTATATGATAGAAGAGTATCGAAGGAGAAAACATGTTGCACCGACCAGGTGACTGGGAGAAGGGCAGGATAATGATGATATGATAAGGCAATTGTGCATTAGAATACGACAAATTGTGAAGGATTTACTTAGCATTAACGGCTTTCATTTAAGTACGGAAAGACCGTGATATATAAACATATACAAGCAGGTGAAAATGTACCTGTGTTGCTACCATTTGAAGGAATAAACCCTTCAAGTATTCAAAGCATTCCAGAAACAAAAATTATTTCAATTCCGATTGTACTAAAGTATATATATCTTCAAAGGAATAGCTTTTTTTTTAAATTTTCGCATTAATATAGAACAATTGGGTGTACCTAATTGTATTTCGCGTCACGCTCGCCTTATGTTATATTGCACCACTTGGCTGCAATGTGGTCTATGCGAACGTAACTTAGAGGGTTAATAATTATAGAAATCAAATACAGATTTAGTATTACTAGAAGTCCCGCAGTAGTCGAAATTCGACTATAATTAATTGGAATTGTAAGTTTGTACACTATTATGATTGTATTTTATACTTCTATAATCACAAATTTCGCCAAGGCTACACTATAAAAAATATTAACAAAGACAAAGAATATTTAATCTGTTCTCAATTTGACAATATACGTCAAGAACAAAAGTTTGACAATAAATAGTATGCATGCGTGGGTGCGTCAAATACATGGTATGTAGTGTGTGTAATGTTTTCTTTATTAATTTAATGTATCTTTTATGCATTATTTAA
The DNA here is from genome assembly GCF_030267445.1 of Bombyx mandarina. Lineage (NCBI taxonomy): Eukaryota > Metazoa > Arthropoda > Insecta > Lepidoptera > Bombycidae > Bombyx > Bombyx mandarina. The sequence continues at coordinate 671,971 of NC_143228.1, read as the reverse complement.
AAAAAATATTAGCATTGTGCACTTCTTCTCTATATTCTCTATAAGTGTGCAAAATTTCATGGTCCTCCGTCCGCGCAATTTTCATAAAAAGGGATACAAAGTTTTTGCTTCACGTATTAATATAATAGATTTGTATGACGGAACTACAAATGCTATTTCAATTTAAAGTGAAAAATCATTACGCGAAGTAGTAATAGTCTTTTGTGTGAAACAATTATTGAACCAAGTGCGTATGAAAGATCAATAAATGAATGTAAGATGTAAGTAGATAGTGAAAGTTTAACAGTTTATTCCTTCTCGTATTTGTAATGATTGTATAAAAATAGAGTATCTATCTATTGGATATTAAATGTTTTTATAACAGATTAAGAAAATCACCTATTTTAATTAGTTTTTATAGTGAATAACTACTAAGCCAACATTTTAATTTCTATTTTAAGTCTTCTTCATGGAAGGATGGAGAAAATTCAAAGTACAATGGAAATAAATTGTTAATCTGCAAATGCCAGTGTTTGTGAACAGATTTAACATTTAACTAGAGAAAAGTGCGATACCAGTGAGTACAGCTACATTGCAATTGGGTCGGTCAATATCAGTCACCGGTATTTGAAATAAACAAAAAAAAAGAAATACCGCTTGCCTCAAAATGGACTACAACATATACGCCGTGTATTTTTGGTCTATTAGCCGTTTCACATAATTTAAGTCATGCGCCCGTTTACTATAAATACCTTTCAAAAAACTCCAGAGCGCTAATGTCACTCGTATATTTTTGACAACAGTATTTTTCCAAAGCTCTTATTTCACCAAGAACTCTACACATACATAAGAGGAAAATGCCTTATTCACACTTAGAAAACGGAGCCAATGTAATTCTTAGATTAACGGAGGACATGTTTCTTGCATTGGTTTGTAAGGCGAAACCAGGATAGCCCATGACCCTCATTCTTGAAATTGTCCCATTAAGAACAAGCAGCACCCGTTAGTGATTATCTAAATTTGAGCTTACTGAGGCGAGTAAGAAAAAAATTGGTGGAAAACCTTCTTATATGTTCTCTGCCGCCCAATATATTATAAGAATAGGCTATTGCTTCTTGTCAGTAGAATCAATCAGTAGTTATTACAAATGCTATAGAAATGTGACGTCATAATATGTTAGTATCCTCCAGTAATCATACATTACCAAATAGGTCGTGAACTACTGACAAGCCGCAGTATGTACTGTATGTACCGTGTACAATATAGGGAGAATTCTTATTCTATTAAGAATTAATTCGTTTCGGGGAATAATACGATCGAAATTCGAAGCCAAACTAACGAAAGCAGTTCTATGATTGTTCCATAGAAATTCCTTATTTCCATTCCTTAGAAATATGCGTGGCAAATTATTATGTTGTTTACAGATTTCTAATAATGTTTACGATCTTCCAATAACTCTAAAGTAAACGGGCGGTTTCTATTCTGATTCAAAACATAGCTCAGTGTTCAATCATCCAAGTGTTGATGATGGATGATCACATTCAATCCACTCACAATGATATTTTCTCCAAAATAATATAAATAATATTAGGTTCCGTGAATATTATACTATTATTATAATTACACTAGCCGTACTCGTCCGCTTCACTGGGCATTTAAAATTAACATTATTATTTCTCATCCCCACCAAGATTCTCATCATTAACGCCCCCGCAACTGGTGTAGGGAGTCCAACACTCATATAAATATTAGCCTATCCATTAAGTACATGTATTTTCTACATGGATACCAAGTTTCAAGTCAATCGGATGCATGGTAAGTATTTATAACGGAACATCCGTGAACACCACTGTAGATTTATACCTAGTCAGGTGATAAATTCTGTCACATGTTTAATGTAAAATAATTGAAACAAGTTTATTCATTATGTAACCATTCATATACCAAAATGAACTTAACAAAACATAGATTCTTATGACACTAAAGTTTATTCAAAATGACCTCCGTGATTTTGAATACAGGCCTTCAATCTGTGCGGCCAGTCGTCTATCGCAGCACGAACGAGGTCCATGTCAATATCGGCGGCTGCCTTAATCAAGGATGTCTTGAGTGACTCCAAATTGGGATGAGGCTTTGAGCACGCCTTTTCCTCCAAGTGTTGCCATATCTTGTAATCTAACGGATTCAAATCTGGACTGGAGGAGGGCCAGTCTTCGTGCCGGATGAAGTCGATTTCACGCGCCGCCAGCCAGTCTTGTGTGCTCTTCGCTCTATGAGCTGGCGCCGAATCTTGTTGGAATACCCAGTGCCTGTTATTGAACATGGTATGAGAAACAGGTTCCACAAGGTTCGTCAGGACTGTATTTTGATACACAACTGCATTCGTTTTTACACCTTTCTCACAAAAATGTACCTCTGTTAAGCCCCAATAAGAAACTCCCAACCATATCATGAGCGAGGATGGAAAATGACCTCGTTGGACACGCGGAATATGGTTGCTCGCTTCTTCACTACTGTGTGCGTACACCTTATCATTTTGTTTATTGTAGCTCTCTTTATGGTAAAATTTTTTTCATCCGAAAAAAGAATTTCCCGATATTTTTTTCCCGCGTACCGCTTCAACAAAGCGCGGCATCTCTTCAGTCTCAGGTCCATTAGACGAGCATTCAAACGATGTCCTGTTTTTCTTCGATATGCCCGAAGCCCTAAGTCTTCATTTAACACCCTTTTCACCGTGGTTCTGCTTAACCCCATCTGCAGGGCCAACAGTTTCTGCTTACGTTTGGGATTTCTTTGAATTCGCGCCTTCACAGCTTTTATCACTGCTGGAGTCCTAACAGACCGAGGGCACCCATTTCTTGACCTGTCATCTACACTAGAGTCTTCATTGTATCGTTTGATGGTACGATAAACGAATATTTTTGGTTATATTCAAATTTTTCAGTATGTTAAAAAATTGAATTGGCGCGTAACCGCAACGATGCAACGCAATAACTGCAACACGGTCTTCTTTAAGCGTCCACTCCATATTTAAAAATGAGTAAAATTCTAAAAGTATACATTTTTATTTTCATGAACAATTCGAGATTCGAATTGAATAAATTTTTTTGTGGCCAGCATTCTAAAAGAAAAGTTTTTACTGTGTGACAATACTTATGACCTGACTAGTTATTTTCAATGCACTTTTGACCAATTTTTTATTGAACATATTTTATTTAAGCTACTTATATTATGTTTTAAATCGTGTATAACTTCATTAGGACTAGTCCCACAACACACGGACGAACAACTTAAGATTCGGATAACCGTAAATGTTTGCGCTTAGATTTGAAACTTTGTCGTTGGTATTGGCTGTCTTCCGTTTCGACTCTGCGAAGCAATTGAATTAAAGTTCCTTTGAAATAGTTATATTAGTACTAGCTGACCCGGCAGACTTCATAGTGCCTCAATCGATAAATAAAAGACCACCATTGGTCTTTTGGAGACACAACAAAGGGAAAACAATATTTTTATTTTTATTTAATTCCGAGCATTTTTATATTTTTCTACCTTTTAAACCTTCTCTGGACTTCTACAAATAATTCAAGACCAAAATTAGCCAAATCGGTTCAGCCGTTCTCGAGTTTTAGCGAGATTAACGAACAGCAATTCATGTTTATATATAGAGATAATATATAGATAGAGTATAGGTTTTCAAGATTCAAAACAAGTATGTCAAGTATCGCTTACAGTGTTGCGGAATAATACCTACATTGAACTACCTTTTTTTTCCATCAATTTGCCTGTAGCCTAGGGGGCCATTCTAGCTACGCCCAGACGGGTAGGTGAGCTCACAGGCACGACCTAAGAAAATTTTCTAACGCTAGCCCTAGCAAGAGCAGGGCTTCGCAAAATTTACTACCGGATTGGAATCGTGATTTACTGAGAAGATCCGGCGTGAAACTCAGTGGAATGTGTCTATGGGTTAGTTCGCCCGTCAAACTCTTCATCGTTATCGACTGGTGGTAGAACCTCTTATGAATCCGCACGGGTAGGTACCGCCACCCTGCCTGTTTCTGCCGTGAAACAGTAATGCGTTTCGGTTTGTAGGGTGCGGCAACCGTTGTACTGTAAAAACTGAGACTTACAAGTGACTTCACAAGGTGGGTGGCGGCATTTATGTTGTTGATGTCTATGAGCTCAGTTGAACACTTAACGCCGGGTAGCCGTGAGCTCATCCACACACGAAAGCAATTTAATACAATTGTGCCGTATAGCGTCTTCAAATATGTAGTATTTTGATCATTTATTCTAAAATAACGTAGTAATTCCACCATTCCGATATAGAACAGATACTGAACGTGTATGACCTCTAGCGTTCTCTATAAGCTCAATTAGGAGTATATGCTTATTTATTATACCATATAAAAATATGACGTAACCTTTATGTAGGGAGGGTATTAGGAGAGAGCCCGCAATATTTGTTACCGCTAATCTATTTTGGAACCATCAGTTAGATAATACAGACTACAATAATAATTGTTCGATTTTAAAATATAAATCAAGATATTCAATAAAGCACATCACACATTAATTGGTTCTATCGTGATCTTTTACAATGATAGATGGATATAATCGAAATAATTTACTTGTCGAGCCCTTCGCCGCAAGCGACGGTTTCGACGAGAATGATGATTAGTGCTTGGAGTGCCTAAAAGCACCGTTAGTGGATCTGGAGTATCCCAAATGACGTGTTTTAGGCGACGTCGACTGTTTAACCCCCCCCCCCCCCCCCCCGCCGATACATTGCAAACCCAGTACACGCCCAGCACTCAATCCGTGGACCCTGTTCATGTATAATTAGTAGACAGTGAGGTAGAACGCAGAGCCTCCTTGCCACCCTCGGATGCGTTACCACCCGTCACCCCGATGGAAGTTAAAGACTTGATCAAAGACCTACGTCCTCGCAAGGCTCCCGGTTCCCACGGTATATCCAACCGCGTTATTAAACTTCTACCCGTCCAACTCATCGTGATGTTGGCATCTATTTTCAATGCCGCTATGGCGAACTGTATCTTTCCCGCGGTGTGGAAAGAAGCGGACGTTATCGGCATACATAAACCCGGTAAACCAAAAAGTCACCCGACGAGCTACCGCCCGATTAGCCTCCTCATGTCTCTAGGCAAACTGTATGAGCGTCTGCTCTACAAACGCCTCAGAGACTTCGTCTCATCCAAGGGAATTCTCATCGATGAACAATTCGGATTCCGTACAAATCACTCATGCGTTCAACAGGTGCACCGCCTCATGGAGCACATTCTTGTGGGGCTTAATCGACCAAAACCGTTATACACGGGAGCTCTCTTCTTCGACGTCGCGTTCGAAAGCGTTCGACAAAGTCTGGCACAACGGTTTGATTTTCAAACTATTCAACATGGGCGTGCCGGATAGTCTCGTGCTCATCATACGGGACTTCTTAACGAACCGCTCTTTTCGATATCGAGTCGAGGGAACCCGCTCCTCCCCGCGACCTCTCACAGCTGGAGTCCCGCAAGGCTCTGTCCTCTCACCCCTCCTATTTAGCTTATTCGTCAACGATATTCCCCAGGCGCCGCCGACCCAGTTAGCCTTATTCGCCGACGACACGACTGTTTACTATTCCAGTAGAAACAAGTCCCTAATCGCGAAGAAGCTTCAGAGCGCAGCCCTAGCCCTAGGACAGTGGTTCCGAAAATGGCGCATAAACATCAACCCAGCGAAAAGTACTGCGGTGCTATTTCAGAGGGGAAGCTCCACACGGGTTTCCTCCCGGATTAGGAGGAGAAATCTCACACCCCCGATTACTCTCTTTAGACAACCCATACCCTGGGCCAGGAAGGTCAAGTACCTGGGCGTTACCCTGGATGCATCGATGACATTCTGCCCACATATAAAATCAGTCCGTGACCGTGCCGCGTTTATTCTCGGTAGACTCTACCCCATGATCTGTAAGCGGAGTAAAATGTCCCTTCGGAACAAGGTAACACTTTACAAAACTTGCACTTATGCTTATGACGGGCCTTAGCCCGTCATGACTTACGCGAGTGTGGTGTTCGCTCACGTGGCCCGCACACACATAGACACCCTCCAACCTCTACAATCCCGCTTTTGCAGGTTAGCCGTCGGAGCTCCGTGGTTCGTGAGGAACGTTGACCTACACGATGACCTGGGCCTCGAATCTATCCAGAAATACATGATGTCAGCGTCGGAACGGTACTTCGATAAGGCTATGTGTCATGATAATCGCCTTATCGTTGCCGCCGCTGACTACTCCCCGAATCCTGATCACGCAGGAGCCAGCCACCGTCGACGCCCTAGACACGTCCTTACGAATCCATCAGATCCAATAACTTTTGCATTAGACGCCTTCAGCTCTAACACTAGGAGCAGGCTTAGGGACCTCGGTAACCGTACTCGTCGAACTCGACAAAGAGTTCGCCGTGCAACCTAACCCATGAATCAGCTCGCTGAGTTTCACGCCGGATCTTCTCAGCGGGTCGCGATTCCGATCCGGTAGTAGATTCATTCGCGAAGCAGCTACTCTTGAGCTGTTAGGTCTCCTTCGGAGGCGCTCGGGTAGCTGTTAGCAAATCCCACCCCTCCTGGCTGAGCCTTTGCTCGCCCACCTGTCCTGGTGAAACTGGAAAGGCCTCCGGGCCACCAGTAATCCTTCAATCATAAAAAAAAAAAAAAGATGCAATCTAACGGGTGCATCTAATAAGTGACGGTGACCGGGTGCATCCAACGTGACTCAGCGATTTTCACCAGGTCGTCGGTCCATCTGGAAGGTGGCCGTCTCATACTGCGCTTGCCAGTATTCGAGGATCTTTCAGCCCCATCGACCGTCCGGCCTTCGCGCTATCTGACCTGCCCACTGCCACTTCAGCTTGCTAATCCTACGGGTTCTGTTAGCAACTTTGGTTCTTCTACGGATCTCTTCATTTCAGATATCGTAGAGAAATACCAAGCATAGCCCTCTCCATAGCTCACTGCGCGATACTAAGCTTCCTAAAAATATCCCTTGAGAAGCACCACGTCTCGGAACCATAAGTCATTACTGGTAACACACATTGGTTGTACACCTTTGTCTTCAGGCACTGAAGGATTTTGGACGGGAACACATTTCTTAATTTACCGAACGCTGCCCAGCCGAGTTGGATAAGAAATAAATTTTTTGGGTAGGTATTGTTTGACCATCAGAAATCTTAAACCTCTTTTGTTATTAGCCACATTCGGATAAAACCGAAGTTTGACACAAAAAAACTACAGTTACAGAGTTATAAAACACTTGATGCATCCTTTACGAGCAGTTTTTCGAGGAATGAGATGTAGACGCTCTCGCTGTTTTGATCGACAATTTACTTCTCTATTAAGTTAGCGCGTCGAGGTGTGGATTTACGTCATCATGTCGTTTGCAATACGAATTATTAAACGAAATCTTCTTAATTGACAATTTGAGTATACATTTTTTTTGTTTTGAAAAGAAGAAGATTACCTCGAACACTGATCATTCTCGCTCACGACTCGGTCGTGCGCGGACGTGCTTTCCGATCCGTGGCCCGCTTGCGAGCTGCGTCTCTGAACTCACAGTTGTGCTCGACAGTGTAGTGACCGTGAATACATCGTGCGTACAATTCAGTAGTGCGGACGTGCCGATCCGTTGGTCGCTTGCGATCTGCGTATCGAGGTCCATTTTTGTGCGCTAAAGTTTTGTAACCGCGAACCCACCCTTACCAACTGCCTTTTTCAAGGCAAAACCAATCGCTACGTTCAGCTTCCTGTGGCACTCACAGGCTAGCGATTTCCTAACCCTTCCCAAAAACAACAGTCTTTTTCAAGACTAGACCCCCGCTCGCGATTCTGCCTGCTGTAGCACTATACAGCCCGAGCGGGTTCCTTTCCTTTTCCCCGCCGATTGCCGTTTTCACGGCATAGGCATTCCCCCCCCCTGCTCCTTGCTGTCCTGCAGCACAGGGGGGTTACAAATCCTATCCGGGGCCTCGCCTTTCGGCGAGTTCAACAAAAGTCCCGGGGCCGCCCCCCCGGGCAAGAAGACCGAAAAATGGAAGAAGATTGTGCTAGTGATATTGTCGGGTTCCTCCGGGATAGGTACCCGTCAATTAGGGCCGAGTACCTAGAGTTTAGGGCCGCCCGTGGCAATCCCTCCCCCCCCGCGTCCGTCGCCGCGTAGTTCAAACGTGCCTCGGAGGCACGCCGCGCGCCCCCCGCCGCCGCGTCAAGTTCGAGCGCACGTTCCGACGTAGCGACTCACGAAGCGCCTAACGCTACCCCCACCCCCGCGCCCGCGTCGACTACGTCATCGCGCGTTTCGTCCGTCGCGACCTCGATCGTTTCGAGTTCAGGCTCCGATACCGAATCGGAGATGGATTTCGAATCCGCGTCAAGCCCTCAGCCTGGAACTTCGGATGGGTTCCAAACCGTAACGCGCGGTAAAAAGCGTACTCGCGCCGTGGAGTCCCGGAGCTCCACGACGAAGCAGACTAAATCCGCGACCGCCTCCCGCCCGCAGGTAGTCGTGACACCGGAGTCGGACTCCGCTCGCCGTGTAACCCCACCGCCGCGTCCCAAACCCGCGCCCGCTCCTAAAGAAGCTGCCCCGCCCCCGCTGATTCTCCAGGAAAAAACTGCGTGGAACCGCGTTTCCCAGGCCCTTCAGGCAAATAAAATTAATTATACCCATGCGCGTAACGTCGCGCATGGGATTCAGATAAAGGTCGCAACGCCGGGCGACCATAGGGCCCTCTCTTCATACCTCCGAAAGGAGAACATAGGTTTTCACACCTATGCTCTTCAGGAGGACCGCGAGCTCCGCGTAGTAATACGCGGAGTCCCAAAAGAGCTAGATATCGAGTACATTAAGGAGGATCTGACCGCTCAGTCCCTCCCGCTAGTTAGTGTGCACCGGATGCACAGTGGGCGGGGCAAACAGCCCTACAACATGATTCTAGTAGCGCTAGAACCCACCCCGGAGGCCAAAAAGAAGATCGCATGTCTCACGACAATTTGCGGCCTATCCGGGATCTCAATTGAAGCCCCCCATAGACGTGGCACTCCCGGGCAGTGCTACAGATGCCAGCTTTACGGCCACTCGGCTCGTAATTGCCACGCGCGCCCCCGCTGCGTAAAGTGCCTCGGCGACCACGCCACACTAGATTGCTCGCGTGTTAGGGAAACCGCGACCGAACCTCCAAGCTGTGTCCTATGCCTTAAGCAAGGGCACCCCGCGAACTACCGTGGATGTCCTAGGGCTCCGCGAAAACGTCCGACCCACCCAGCCCCCCGAACCGTCGGCCCAAAGACTTCGGCGCCTTCAGTGCCGAAACCCGCCTTCGTGCCGGCTGCAGTTCCCACGGTGTCGGCGTGGAAAAAACCGCTGCCGTATACGAAGGCGGGAACGGAAACCGCACCCCCGCCCCCGCTCGTGACACGCCCCGCGCCCCAGCCCCTGCTCGCACCTCGCCCCGCGCCCGCGTTCCGTCCCCCGCAACCCTCTGCCGTCAACGACTTCGCGCTCGTGCGTGACTTCGTCACCGCAGTCAACTTCGACCGTCTGCGATCGTTCGCAGACGCGATACGTAGGTCGGTAACCCCCGAACAGCGGCTCGCGGCCGCTTTCGATCACATGGACGTCTACGAGTCCGTGTCGCGTACGTTATAAAATCTTTACCGATAATCAATGGCGCAAAAAGGTAGAGAAAAACCGTATTCCCTTACGTTAGCATTCTATAATGCTAACGGACTCGCGCGGCAACGCGATCAAATTTTTGAATTCCTCCGCGATAATCTTGTAGATATTCTATTAGTGCAGGAAACCTGTCTGAAGCCCTCGCGTCGCGACCCGAAAGTCGCGAACTACGTCATGGTTAGGAATGACAGACTCACCGCCTCCAAAGGCGGGACTGCCATTTACTATAGACGGGCCCTGCACGTTGTCCCTCTCGATACTCCCTCGCTCTTACATATCGAGGCGTCAGTGTGCCGTATCTCGCTGACGGGACACCAGCCGATCGTCATCGCATCCGTTTATCTCCCCCCGGACAAGCCCCTTCTGAGCAGTGACATCGAGTCACTGTTCGGCATGGGAGACTCTGTCATCCTGGCAGGCGATCTAAATTGCCACCACACTAGGTGGAACTGCCATCGTACAAACGTCAACGGTAGGCGTCTCGACGCGTTTATAGACGACCTCACCTTTGAAATAGTCGGTCCCCCAACTCCAACATGTTATCCGTATAACATCGCGCTCCGTCCGAGCACTATAGACCTGGCATTGCTTAGGAACGTAACTCTGCGCTTGCGTTCCATCGAAGCAATGTCAGAGCTCGACTCAGACCACCGACCTGTCGTTATGCAGCTCGGTCGCCCTCACAACCCAGTCACTGTTACGAGGACCATGGTGGATTGGAATAAGCTGGGCACGTGCCTAGCCGACGCCGCTCCGCCAATCCTCCCTTGCGGCCCGGATTCGAATCCATCCCCCGAGGACACCGTCGAATCCATAAACATCATTACCGATCACATCTCTTCCGCGATCATTAGATCTTCAAAAGAAGTCGATGTGGAGGACAGCTTCCACCGCATCAGACTGTCCCCCGATCTTAGGAATCTCTTAAGAGTTAGGAACGCGGCAATCCGGGCCTACGATCGTCTTCCCACGCATTCAAACCGGATTCGGATGCGTCGTCTACAACGCGAAGTCCACTCCCGCTTAAGCGACGCGCGTAACGATAATTGGCATAGTTATCTAGAACAACTCGCGCCCTCCCACCAAGCATACTGGCGACTAGCTAGGAGTCTCAAATCCGAAACTACCGCTACTATGCCTCCCCTCATACGCCCTTCAGGCCAACCACCGGCATTCGATGACGATGACAAGGCTGACAACACGCGGACCCCGACGATGACAACACGCGGACCCCGAACACACCGAGTTAGTCGACAGGGAGGTCGAGCGCAGAGCTTCCCTGCCGCCCTCGGACGCGTTACCCCCCATTACCACTGACGAAGTTAGAGACGCGATCCACAACCTCCAACCTAGGAAGGCACCCGGCTCCGACGGCATCCACAACCGCGCGCTAAAATTTTTGCCAGTCCAACTGATAGCAATGTTGGCTACAATTTTAAATGCCGCTATGACGCACTGCATCTTTCCCGCGGTGTGGAAAGAAGCGGACGTTATCGGTATACATAAGCCGGGCAAACCGACAAACGAAACTTCTAGTTACCGTCCGATTAGTCTCCTCTCGACGATAGGAAAAATTTACGAACGGCTCCTTAGGAAACGCCTCTGGGATTTTGTTACCGCGAACAAAATTCTCATTGACGAACAGTTCGGATTCCGCTCTAAACACTCGTGCGTACAACAAGTGCACCGCCTCACGGAGCACATTCTGATAGGACTAAATAGGCGTAAACAAATCCCGACCGGCGCCCTCTTCTTCGACATCGCGAAGGCGTTCGACAAAGTCTGGCACAACGGTTTAATTTATAAACTGTACAACATGGGAGTGCCAGACAGACTCGTGCTCATCATACGAGACTTCTTGTCGAACCGTTCGTTTCGATATCGAGTAGAGGGAACTCGTTCTCGTCCCCGTCAACTGACCGCCGGAGTCCCGCAAGGCTCCGCGCTCTCCCCGTTATTATTTAGTTTGTATATCAATGATATACCCCGGTCTCCGGAGACCCATCTAGCGCTCTTCGCCGATGACACGGCTATCTACTACTCGTGTAGGAAGATGTCGCTGCTTCATCGGCGACTCCAGATCGCAGTAGCCACCATGGGACAGTGGTTCCGGAAGTAGCGAATAGACATCAACCCCACGAAAAGCGCAGCGGTGCTCTTCAAAAGGGGTCGCCCTCCGAACATCACTTCGAGCATCCCACTCCGTAGTAGGCGCGCAAACACCTCCGCCGTTAGTCCCATCACTCTCTTTGGCCAGCCCATTCCGTGGGTCTCGAAGGTCAAATATCTAGGCGTCACCCTCGACAGAGGGATGACATTCCGTCCCCATATAAAAACGGTACGCGACCGCGCCGCGTTTATTCTAGGACGACTCTATCCAATGCTTTGTAGTCGAAGCAAACTGTCCCTCCGCAATAAGGTAACTCTCTACAAAACTTGTATACGCCCCGTCATGACGTATGCAAGCGTAGTGTTCGCTCACGCAGCCCGCACCAACTTGAAATCCCTTCAGGTTATTCAATCACGATTCTGCAGGATAGCCGTCGGAGCGCCTTGGTTCCTTAGGAATGTGGATCTCCACGACGACCTGGAGCTCGACTCTTTTAGTAAGTATCTACAGTCGGCATCGCTGCGCCATTTTGAGAAGGCGGCACGACATGAGAACCCTCTCATCGTAGCCGCTGGAAATTACATACCCGACCCAGTAGACCGACAGGTAAACCGTCGACGTCGCCCAAAGCACGTCATTACGGATCCTCCTGATCCATTAACGGTGCTTTTAGGCACCACAAGCACCGGTCACCGTCCTCGTCGAACCCGTCGCTTGCGACGAAGGGCTCGACGAGCGAACTAACCCATAGACACAGCCCACTGAGTTTCTCGCCGGATCTTCTCAGTGGGTCGCGTTTCCGATCCGGTGGTAGATTCTGCGAAGCACTGCTCTTGCTAGGGTCAGTGTTAGCAACTCTCCGGTTGAGCCCCGCGAGCTCACCTACTAACGTTAGGGTGAAGCTGAAATAGCCTCTCAAGGCTATCAGCATAGGTAGGGAAAAAAAAAAAAAAAAGAACACTGATTATGATCGAATTCAAATATTAAAGTTAATTAGTACCCCTGGGAATCGGAAGACTTTGGTTCTCTTTGTGTTTTGTGAATTCCACTGGGAGTGCTCTGTGAGTTTGAGAGATAACAAATCTAGTTAAATAAGCCTTAATTTATAATGCGCGCCTCTAGATCAAGAGGCTGGAGATTCAAGACTGGACAAGGCGCTTTATAAGACTTATCTAGAATGAGTTTAGGGGCGACTGATACCAAGTAATATATCTATACTTAGTCTGGCCATAAATACTGTTACAATTAAACATAAACAAAATACTACATTTGAATTTGGAATCTGTCATTTTTATATGATTGCTCATTGAGTTTTCTCATTTTGGCGCCAATACATTGTACAATATTTTGCGATATTAAAATGGAGTGGGGTGATAAAGAGAACCGAATCGCTGTGATTGCATTACACAAAGTAGGTATGGAGCCAAATGCAATTTTTAAAACTCTCCTTACGATTGGTATTAGTAAAATGTTGGTGTACCAGGCTATTCATAGGTGTAATGAGACCTCCTCTGTTTGTGACAGAATAAGATTTGGCCCTTTTCTTAACTGATAATTTAAAAGAGAATAGGGTGGTAAAATCGAAACAAATACTGAAGCGGTACGCAAAGTGAGGTTATAGATATTTTTTGTTTACGGATGAGAATTTTTTTTACAATTGAGCAACATTTTAACAAACAAAATGACCGTATTTATGCTCAAAGCTCTAAAGAAGCTTCCCAATTAGTCGACAGAGTGCAACGTGGGCACTAGTGGGTATTAGCTATGAAGGAGTGACTGAATCATACTTTTGTGAAAAAGGTATCAAAACATCAGCACAAGTGTATCAAGATACCATTCTTGAGAAGGTGGTGAAGCCCCTTAACAACAACATGTTCAATAATCAAGAATGGTCCTTCCAGTAAGACTCGGCGCCAGGTCATAAAGTTCGGTCTACGCAGTCTTGGTTGGAAACGAACGTTTCGGACTTCATCAGAGCTGAAGACTGGCCGTCGTCTAGTCCCGATCTTAATCCGCTGGATTATGATTTATGGTCAGTTTTAGAGAGTACGGCTTTCTCTAAACGCCATGATAATTTGGAGTCCCTAAAACAATCCGTACGATTGGCCGTGAAAAATTTTTCCATGGAAAGAGTGCGTGCTTCTATTGATAACTGGCCTCAACGTTTAAAGGACTGTATTGCCGCCATTCGAGACCACTTCGAATAAGCTTTTTATACTTTAAATTGTTTTATACTTATGTATTAAACTAACACACTAAAAGTAATAAATGTTATTTCCATAGATTTTTTTTTGTTTTCCTTTGTAACAGTATTTATGGCCAGACTAAGTACGTGAAGCAAAAACTTCGAACCCCTTTTTACGAAAATTGCGCGGACGGAGCAGTATGAAATTTTCCTCAATTATAGAGAATTTAGAGAAGAAGTGCAGGATATATTTTTTTTTTAAATTATGCATAAAAATACATTAAATCAATAAAAAAACATTACACACACGCACGCACATGCATAGGTACTATTTGTTTATTGTCAAACTTTTCTTATTGCTTTTAGTCTGTGGTCAAATTGAGAATAGATTAAAATATATTGTTTGTTTTTATTATTATTTGCCTAAAGTGTAGTCTTAACGAAATCTGTGAATATAGAAGTACTAGCTCTTGTCCGCGACTTTGTCCGCGTGGAATAGTCACTTTGGCATAACGCAAAATTTTACCCGCCTCTTTATTCACGTAGAAAGTGAAAATATTTTTGAATAATAGAATGTTCAGGAGCTATTTAAGGTACTAAAATCATGCTTTTTAACCGAATTCCGTAACGAAAAAAACCTTACCCCCTCACTCCGCCTACTATGTAGCTTGCGTTCAACACATTCTCACGTTGCGCTTTTGTAGTTTTTGTGAATAAGCGCGTGGCGTGACGTCACACTGCAGGCGCATCATGAAAAGTCTGCCCATCTCTCTCTCACGCGGTCCAACTTATGAGTGTGACGGGGACAGTTAAGGTTTTACTTTTATTAATGTTTAATATACGTGGTCTTCTTTTATTATTGTTTTAATATTAAATCATTGTCTATTTATAATTGCATAAGTTGATAAAAAATGCTATGCAATAGCTTTACCGCGGCCGTCCCCGAGTGCCACACGTTTGTTTTTTTATCAATGTATGTTCACCGATTTCTCGAGTATGCTTGAACCGATTCTGATAATTCTTTTTTTTTAAGTATTATTCCCGAATGGGCTTCCTATCATCAAAATCTGATGATGGGATCCTGGAGAAATCCAGAAAAATCTAAAATTGTCAAAGCCTATCTTGAAGTGATTTGGGTGTTTCAATGTTGTAATGAATAACATATTTATTTGGATAAGGATTAATCTTAATATATATAAATCTCGTGTCACAATGTTTGTCCTCAATGGACTCCTAAACCACTTAACCGATTATAATAAAATTCGCACACCATGTGCAGTTCGATCCAACTTGAGAGATAGGATGGTTTTTATTTCGATGAATGGTCGCAATATTTATTAATTAACAATAAAATGATTTCTTATGTTGATTTTTGTTATTAATTGTAAGTTTCATAAGTCTAAAACAGATGGCGCCTTAAATCAGTTTTTACAGACAATTGTTATACTGTGACTTTAATATCTCATAGATGGCGCTGTGCTAAAAATACCGACGTTTCACATAAGCTACAATTTAATGGCATAAGCACCACGTGTTTCTGAGGCTAAAGTATAAGTGAAATTTATTTCGTAGTAAACGCAATACAGTGAAATCCAATTGTTCTTACGTTGTAAATTTTTGGTATTAGCATAGGCGGCCGCGAGTTATTTAGAAACAAAAACCTAAGCCACAGCCACAGCAACGTGTGGCCGGGTCCGCTAGTATCTTTATAAAAACACTTTCAAAAATTTAATAATGCTTTATTTTAGAACAAATTTGGTTAGCATAAAAACGTTATTTTATTTATTGCTTAGATGGATGACCGAACTCACAGCCCACATGGTGTTAAGTGGTTACTGGAGCCCATAGACATCTACAACGTAAATGCGCCATCCACCTTGAGATATAAGTTCGAAGGTCTCAAGTATAGTTACAACGGCTGCCCCACCCTTCAAACCGAAACGCATTACTGTTTCACGGCAGTAATAGGCAGGGTGGTGGTACCTACCCGTGCTGACTCACAAGAGGTCCTACCACCAGTGAGTTATATTGAGCCAACCCTGTAAATATATACATATATTGTCTCGTACTTTTTTTAGAACATTTAATTTTGTTATACATTATTTTAGCGAAACTTTAATCGTTTTCGCAGCGCACGCAGCGGAATTTCTCAAAAGGGAACAATACCCAGATTCTGAAACATTTTTTATTGGTGCTCGTGTGATGTTATATAGCCTATAGCCTTCCTCAATAAATGAGCTATCTAACACTGAAAGAATTTTTCAAATTGTACCGGTAGTTCCAGAGATTAGCGCGTTCAAACAAACAAACTCTTCAGCTTTATAATATTACTAGCTTTTGCCCGCGACTCCGTCCGCGTGGAATAGTTACTTTGGCATAACGCTATATTTTACCCCCACTTCATTTACGTAGAAAGTGAAAATATTTTTGAATTATAGAATGTTAAGGAGCTATTTAAACCCCTATTTTGAAACATTCTTTATTGGTGTTCCACTTGTATTTGGTCTTACCGTGATGTTATATAGCCTATAGCCTTCCTCAATAAATGGGCTATCTAATACTGAAATAATTTTTCAAATCGAACCAGTAGTTTCTGAGATTGGCGCGTTCAAACAAACAATATTAGTATAGATAAGTCTAATATAATAATCTTTGACAATAGAGTCATAATAGTGTACAAACTTATAATTTCAATTAATTATAGTCGAATTTCGACTACCGAACTACTACTACTTTTGAAGTCGTCGTGGCCTAAAGGATAAGACGTCCGGTGCATTCGTATATAGCGATGCACCGGTGTTCGAATCCCGCAGGCGGGTACCAATTTTTCTAATGAAATACGTACTTAACAACTGTTCACGATTGACTTCCACGGTGAAGGAATAACATCGTGTAATAAAAATCAAACCGGCAAAAATTATAATTTGCGTAATCACTGGTGGTAGGACCTCTTGGGAGTCCGCACGGGTAGGTACCACCGCCCTGCCTATTTCTGCCGTGAAGCAGTAATACGTTTCGGTCTGAAGGGTAGGGCAGCCGTTGTAACTATACTAAGATCTTAGAACTTATATCTCAAGGTGGGTGGCGCATTTACGTTGTAGACGTCTATGGGCTCCAGTAACCACGTAACACCAGGTGGGCTGTGAGCTCGTCCATCCATCTAAGTAATAAAAAAAAGTGTGTGTGTCCGCTCCGACGCACGACTGGAGTTTACTGGATATAAAAAATTAAACGAAACAATACGAGAAATAGTTCTATATTACGACAACACGATACACTACAGATTATTAACAAATTAACGAGACACAAAACAAACGACTAACAAATATATGAAAATACAATAATGAGAGAAACGCGCGATCAGTACGAGGCTTTGTGGCGGACTGCCGGCGCAGCAGCCCGGCGTCACCTGCGATAACGCGGCCGCGCGTTGGCTCCTGATTGGCGCGCGCACGCATCACGCAATCAGGAGCCAATCAGGCGCATAACGCATTTCGTGTGACATGCTAGTACGATTTTGATTGGCGCGCGCACGCATCACGCAATCAGGAGCCAATCAGGCGCATAACGCATTTCGTGTGACATGCTAGTACGATTTTGATTGGCGCGCGCACGCATCACGCAATCAGGAGCCAATCAGGCGCATAACGCATTTCGTGTGACATGCTAGTACGATTTTGGTCCCCATAATTTTCATACCCCGGGCCTATATATGTAAATCGATTCTAAAGGAGTAAACTCCAAAAAAAATTTGAATGTATAGATAACTTAGAGCACGCTCACTAGCAATAAACTGTTACGTCAGCTATGCTAAGACAATTCTAATGGAATTTTTCACTACCTATTCGCTGGTAGCCTTGGGGGCTATCCCAACTACACACGGTCGGGGACATGTGTGATCAGAATGGTTAACCGCGAATGAAGATCATTAATAAGTTTTTTTAAGCTAGGTACTCTAAGTGAGGAAACGAGCTCGCAGCTCAACTGTTGTTGATTGATCACCAAAACTCACAGACATTGTACCTTAAATAAGAACCTTAATTAATACCTTAATAAACCTAAGAAATAAACTATAGTATCTGTTGAAAAAATACATTAAAGAAAACCTCAAACGAGGCTTGTGGACAGTATTAAGCGGTAGGCAGCGGCTTGGCTCTGCTCCTGGCATTGCTGAAGTCCATGGGCGACGGTAACCACTTACCACCAGGTGGGCCGTATGCTCGTCTGCCTACAAAGGCAATAAAAAAAAACATAAAAGTACTCACTTTTTTGTGTAATTGCATTTAATTGCAACGACTATTAGAAGAATGTTCGCTATGAAGGACAACAATATGACCGGAACGTACAGGGTTATCAAAACATGTTCGGGCTGGAAAAAAATATCCAGAGTCGTTTCTAAATGCAAACCGCCAACCACATTACCGGAGAGATTTAACCCGTCTACGTGACTGAAGTTAGAAGTATCCATTGTCGTCATATTTTATTTTATTACACAAAACACTGTGTTTCCAACACACTACACTGTGTTGGAAATTCGCAATTCGAGGTTCGCCAAAAGGAAATCGTTCTACCACCGTATTGTTTATTTGGCTTGGCGCTCAACTGTGTATCCATTTGAAAGATGTTATTATTATTTTGAATTTATTTATATAGATCCTAAAATATTATAATATATTTCAATTAGGAATGCAGGTTCATTCTATTACGCATTTAATTAACGTATTTTTAAATTCGCAGTAAACTAATGAGAGATTGGGTAAGAAAAGTAACTATTTGGGAGTCTATGTAGTAATTTAAATATCACTTCACAGTTGTTTCATTCATATCCGTTACATTACTTTCGAAGTTTAGTTAAGTCTTCAGAGTCTAACAATCGTTAAGATATTTTGTGAAGAATAATAATATATTTGTATGATTAATGACCACAACACTCAAATTTGGCAGCAATTTCATTTTTATAATGACACGCAAATAAAAAGTTTTTCAGACGGTACTCGCGAACTTTCATATTGGAGCTTTCAGACGACGTGTTCACGATTGAAAGCTCCAGAGCCAACTGAATGAATGAAACTCTATCAACATGAAAGAGAAAGTGTGAAAGAGACATAAAATACTTGTTGGCTTTTCACTGAAACCACTTTTTAGCGTCAACGTCCAATAAGCTCTCGAAAATCATTCTAGAATAAATTAACAACACTCTACAAAGCATATAGCTTATAAAACAAAGCCTAAGAAATAAATTGCTAGAATTTTATATTGACTTAGATGGGCCTGAGAATGAAGCGTTTGGTGGAACTCTCAACTGTACTGTGATGAGAGTAATTGCACTCACAATCGCTTAACGATAGAAATTAGATGGTATTAGAATTTTTGTAGGCCAAGCCAGAATCAGAAAATATATACATAAGTACAAAAATGTATAAAAAAAAAACAATAGAGTTTTTAATTGTTTTGTTTCGTCGACCGTCCTTATGATTACACGTCATGCGATATATCAGTAACCTACTTCACAAAGCCGTTGAGCACAACAATAGAGTATTTATATATCATTTGAAGACCACAAAACATAGTTTGGTGAGTGGTCGCCGTTCCCGCGCAGAGATCAGCAATGCCTGGATATTAGCCACGCGCTGCCTACCTTTGACTGCTCTCTTTAAAATTTACTTTGAAGATGGACGTATTATATTTAATATTATATTCAATAGCGCTCGGAAAATACTGAAAATAATTTTCAAAGATTACTTACACATTATAATATACTTCTCTTGAATGAGCTCTCACGATGTTTCTAGAGTGCTAAAACTTAGCTGACTAACCCCGACATTGCGGGCTGGTTTATTGTCTATCTTTGCAGGCAGTATATGTAGCACTTAGTGTTAGTGTATAGCAGACATACAGTTGTGATACATTATGAAAATATGTTTCTTAGGTTTATAGCAGCGATCCGAGTTATTTTCCATATAAAAATGAATGCGTAATAATTATACACCTGAGCGGCGATCACCACCAATAGGTGGCGGTAGTCCTTTTAAATATAATAATATTTATTTTAAATAAATTTTAGGTTCAAAATAATCGAGCTACTCTTGAGCTCCCCACACTCTGTAGCTTAAATTATAAAGATAACAGAGCGAATGGGACATTTGGGATATTTTCATTTCCGTCTGTATAGTGTGTTATTAGTGAGCGTTACGCCTTAAGCTATAATTGGCAGAAGTTTTTTCACGAATGAAAACGTTAGTGCAAAACGTATTTAATTTTCGACTTGTTTTTCATTTAAAACCTTGCATCTATAAATAAACTTTGGCAAATCGAATTTATTTTCGTTTCTGGTTTCTGGTTCATATGTTAATTAATAATTAGATCTCATGTTTGGAGGTGTGACAAATAGCCCTCACATAAGAGTATTTGTAGTTGACGAACGGATAAGCTCACAGATTAGTCGGTGGTTTGTGTGTTTTCAAAGGCCCTTTCTTTATCCGTATTTTCAAGAATGCTCAGAATGTGCAGCAAGCTCACGATCTGCTTAGTGTTGTGGTTCCTAGAACTCACTGATATCACGCCGTGAATGCGGCCGCCTACCTAGAGAATATCTTAAGATCGACATCTCAACTGAGTTGTGGCCATCCAGCCTTTTACACTAGAAGGCTTGATTGCTTCCCTATAAAAAGACATAGGATGATAGCTCCTATATGTACAGGAGCACAAATGCCCTACCATCAGTTCATACTGAAGAAGATCTACTAAAAACATATTCATGTTTAATATTGTAGATTAGAAACAGGTTAGTCGGAACTATCAACTGGTGCAAAATTTAAATGGTCTGTGGGCTCGCTTGTGCAAAAGCAAGGGAAAATGAAAATATCAAGCGGAGGGAAACAAAACAATAATAATTAAGGTCTGAACATTTTCAAGTACACAAAACAACCTTGGTATTTGATAACACTGAGCACGTCGTCTACGTAAACATCACAGTCTATCTGTTCTAATTTCATAATTATTTAAGCCCATGATCTCCCTGACCTCTGCTCGACTGACTTTTCAAGTATTCAAGTCAAAGCTTCATGTGAATTTGACGACGGAAAAAGTTACGCTACGGAATAAATGTCGAACTGAGTCGAACTTTGAATGCATGGGCATACGCGGTCACATCCCAATTGGCGTTAAGTGTCGGATATCACAACTGACAGTCCTTCACACAACTAGATTGCTTCGTAGCAGAAACAAACAAAATGAAATACCCAGCCGTGCGGAATTGTAATGATGTGGCTGCTATTGTAGGAACTATATATTAGAGTTGTAATGAAGAGAAGTTCACTTCTTAATTTGTTATATTACCGACAAAACTTGAATAGGATCGTAATTCAAAGTTTCAGTACATAATCTTGATTGAAATAGTTCGTCGGGGCTTTAAAGCTTAAAGCTTCTGACATGAATTGTTTTACTGTACAATCCGTAGCATAGTTTAATGGCTCCGGGTTATTTAGATTTTCATTGTGCAGCGAACTATTCGCATTTTATTTAATAGGTATCTGAGAGGATGTTCGAGGGATAAGCTTTAGAAAAAGCATTATTTAAAAAAAAAACAATGTTCGTCGGGTGATTGAAGCCTTAGCCACTGCTCCGACGCTGAAGACCTGAAAAATCTTTTCATAATACATCAGATTAAGCAAATTATTCAAAATTATTACATACATTAATTTCCACAAATTTAATGTAAAAATTTCATCTAGTAGACTTTTTAGTCAATAAAACACCACCACTTCGGACCTAAAAGCCTAACGAATTATTTAATCATTATCATAATTTATGAAATATTCTGAAAATCTAATTTTATCCAATTCGCTACTTACCCGTGAAAACGTGGATATGAATAGAGTCCGCACGTTCAGACGGAAACAAATTTATCATTCATTTCTGTTTCGGGTACTTAAATAAACTTATGCAGATTTTATTCGTATTGAATTAGAGCAGAAGAAATTGCCACTTAGATTTACCCGATGGCAGATCCAAATGATGTTTATAGCTATAGGAACCTAAGAATTTATATCTGTGGGCTTATAAATTGTTTGTACTAGTTTAGATTTATAGACAAGTTTAAAGTTTCCTCGACGTCCAGTGAGAAAGTAAGTCCATTGACTCTGATCTACAATTGATCTATTGGTTGTAGATCGTCTTCTGAGACCGTACAGGTAGGTACCACCGCCCTGCCCAATTCTGCTGTGAAGCAGTAAAGCGTTTTAGGTTTGAAGGACAGTCGTTTGATTGTAGTAAAAATTGAGACTTAGTCTCAAGGTGGATGGTGGTATTCACTTGGTTAATATACCAGTAAAGACGCCGTACCATCAGTAACTATCTCTATAATACCAGTGCTAAACAAAAATAAATATATGAAAGAAATATGTATAAGTATCTAATAGCAAATAATGGCGAGTAGGTAGCAATAAATTAGGTACAGTCCACGCAAAAAGTGGTATTTTCGCGTCACATCCGGCCGCGGGCAGTTCAGTGGACAGGGATGCCACATTGGGTCCGTATGCATGCGAAACGATTTAATTCCGAATTTGGGAATGCCTTGATAATTAACTAATCACACAAATAAAAAGAACAATAGAAATTACTGATTAAGGTAATCAGTTTTAAAAACAGTTTTAATGTTTATTAGGCTATTGCATAGCTATTATCGCGAGCTTTGAGCGTGGCGACCGAATCAAGAAATTTCGTAACGAAAATAAAACCTAACACCCCCCACTCCGCCTACAATGTAGCTCACGCTCAACACAATCACACGTTGCGCTTGTGTAGTGTTGGTGAATAAGTACACAAAGCCGCCGTCGCCCGAAACATGTCTTGTCGGATACCTGGATCCTCTCTCGGTGCTTTTAGGCCTCTCAAGAGTTCGACAAGTGAACTAACACAAAGAAATCCCGCTGAGTTTTTGAGTTCTTACCACGGCAATACTGGTCGCGACTTGACATCTATCACTTCTTCTCGGACGGAAATACACATGCGCGTGTCGGGCTCGCAACGGTTTTCGCCATCCCATATTTTTCATATCACATCCTTACCCTAAAGCCTCTTATCCCAAAGGATACGGCGTGATTCGACGGGGTCATAGGTTCTGGTGAGTGATAAATCAATATTTTGTTAAGAAAGTACAAATGGCACCGCGGATACCGGCACATGTTCGACGGGCCCCTCGTGCTGGTTTCTGGAGCCCTAGGCTGCCGGGGAGGGGGGCTGGGTTTGGATCGAACAACTGTAATAAAAGTAAACTTTTAAAAACCTGTGCGAACCCTGAAAACTCCATTAAGCTAAACGTTATAATTACAATGCTTAGTGCTGCCAACCCTAGTCCTCGATGACCTCCGTCATGCCGCGGGGCTGACAGCTGAGCGTATATAAGTAGATGTATTCCAACTCCAATTCAAAGAAAATTACCTTTCCACGAATTAATATGTTTTCCTATTGTAGTGTGTTATTTCAATAGTTCAGAGGTAAAGGGCAATAGACTAGAGACTGCCGGTACTTATATTGTTCCGAGCAAATAAATTTAGGCAATGATCATATAAGATAACATAGCATCATCAGCCTATAACAGTCGACTGTGGGACACAGGCCTCCCTAATTACACGCCACTACCGGCTCTTGGTAATGAAGTAATAAATTATGATACGTTAATACTCATACGGGTATTTGTTCAGATGAACCAGCACAGACAATCAGTACCAGCTCCTGAAAACTTTATTGCCTTTTTTTACTGGTCTTAGGACGTCTTGTGAGTCTGCACGGGTAGGTACCACCACCCTGCCTACTTCTGCGTGAAGCAGTAACGCGTTTAGGTATGAAGGGCGGGGCAGCCGTTGTAACTATACTGAGACCTTTGAACTCATATGTCAAGGTGGGTGGCGGCATTTACGTCTTAGGTGTCTATGGGCTCCGGTAATCACTTAACACCAGATGGGCCGTGAGCTCGTCCACCCACCTGAGCAATTAATCAATAAATTTCCTTTAAAATCTTAACTTAGTACCTTCTAAATTAAGTAAGGATTCCCATCGGAATTTTGAGGTCAGATGGGAAAAGGCCCGATGGAGTCACGCTAATTCCATGGTCAGTTGGTAGGTGCCTGGTATGCGATGCTACTTGTGTGGATACTATGGCTCCCTGTCATTTAGATGGTACTTCCTCCCGCCCCGGTTCAGCTGCAGCTTCAGCAGAAATTACAAAAAAGCGAAAGTACTCGGGTTTGGGGTCTTCTTATTCTTTTTTGCCTTTCGCGGTTGAGACGATGGGCCCTTGGGGCCCTGAAGCAAAGAATTTTTTAACAGAAATCTCCAAACGCTTGAAGGAGGTTACACGTGATGCTAAGGCTGGCTGGTACTTTGCACAGAGAGTGAGTCTGGCTGTCCAACGAGGCAACGTAGCCAGTATCTTGGGAACTGTGCCTCCTTCAAGCGCATTGGAAGATCTGTTCTACTGTGTGGGTTAATGTATGTTAAATTATTTTGATTTGACTTTTTGTTAATAAGTAAGGATTCTATCAGTCCTACTTTAATGAAAGGGATGAGATTATTAAAATAGTGAATCATCTAAAAGATGTTTTTGATTGTAAGTAACACTAACTGAGTGCCGATGTCAATTCAGCTTTACGCACATAATTATATAAGACTGTTCTCATTGTACCCGTTTTAACAAATTTTCGGCTTTCGACAAACAAAGTGACCACTGGGGAACTGAATATTTCACTTAAATAATGTTGTGGAACAGCGGCCCTACAAAACGAACTAGTAGAAATAAAAATACTCTCCTATCCCTTTTGGTCTGCATAATGCCCCGTTCGTATACCAGAAATTCACTAAAAGTACTGATAGAAGAAGCGGCTCTGATTTACGTGGATAGCTTCCTTATGCTTGGAAGATTGGTAGAACTATATCTCAAGGTGTGTGGCGCATTTACGTTGTAGATGTCTATGGGCTCCAGTAACCACTTAACACCAGGTGGGCTGTGAGCTCATCCACACATATAAGCAATTAAAAAAAAAGAGACTTTACAACGATTGTACTAAGTACTTTGGGCCGAATGGCACCACTACGGGAATTGACAAAATCAGGAACGAAATGGATATGGACGGCCTCTCACGAAGCAACAAGATTAAACATAATCGATTACCGTACCTGCGCGCCGCTTCATACCATCTTCAAAGAGGGCGTACCAATTGAACTTCATACAGATGCAAGTGATGCAGATTCAACTATCACTCATATGAATATAAGAGACTGTGGCTGTTGTAAGATCCATAAAACCTTTACGTAACTTTTTATACGACAGAAAGCTCACTGTTTTGTCACAGACTGCAATGCTTTGAAAACCTTTCGATATATGCAAGAACTACTGTCACGTGTGTATCGGTGGTGGTCTTTTCTGCAAAATGTTAACGTTGATGTCGAGTATCGTAAAGGAGAAAGACTAAAATAAGTCGATTGTTTTAGTAAGAACCATATTACCCAGAAAACCCTTAACTTGACTTTGGATAAAGAATGGTTAGTAATGAAACAGTACAGAGATCCTTTTTAAGTAGCCCAATCAATGATATCAAGAACAACGGCAATAAAAACACTGAATACCAAATCAGAGACGAAGTTTTGTGCCAAAAAGTTAAGATAGAGAATAGAAGAACCAAGACTCTACAAGTGGTACCACAATGCTACCAATGGAGTATCATAAATAATTACCACGAAGTTTTAAAACACTTTGGCTGGGAGAAAGCACTCGAAAAACTCAAAGAACACTTTTGGTTTGACAAATTGAGCTCAAAAGTTCGCAGCTTCATAGACAATTGCGTGGTTTGTAAAACTATGAAAAGTACTTCAGGCACAGCACAGACAATTCACGTAGATATCTCTGGGAAATTGAGTGAACCTGAAAAAGAATACGTCTTTGTACAGTTGATGCCTGTTCCAAATTGTTTTATTGAAGTATGCTACTAAGAAAAGCCAAGAATCGGCCCTGGAACATCTAAAAGAAATTGTATTTCTTTTTGGAACTCTCAAGAGGATAATCGTTGATGGTGATGGTGCATTCGTGTCTTAATATAAACAATACTGTAAACAGAACTGCACCATTGAACTGCACCACATCGTAGCATACACGAATAGATCAAACGGCCAGGCCAAAAGAATTATCCGCGTCGTTAAAGATGGACTCACTGTCATTAGTAACATTCAGCAGGATTACTTGGAACACGCCTTAGCAGCCTTACAACTTTCTATTAACTGTACATTACCTATCCAAAGCAACAGGGAAACACCTATGGAATTACTAACAGGAAAACCCGGATGCGTGCCACCCGAGCTAATTTCAATTATTGATGAAGAAAATGAGAGAGTTAATCCTAAATTTTCCGTAAAATAGTGTCTGAAAGGATGACCGAACGGGCAGAGAAAACAAAAGCTAAATTTGATAGCACTAAAGCAAAAATGAAAGGAATTGACTAGGGTCAATACGTTTTAACCCTTTCGGTTGGGAACCAAAGTAAGTCAAAAAGTTTGGGGGCTACGAAATAAAGAAGGTCCTTCCTAATGACCGATACGAGGTCAAGAAAAACACAGAACGTGAACCCAAAAGTTGCCCATGAAAATTACAAGCAGCTCCAAACTATGGAATATGGAAATTACAAGCAGCTCAAAACAGAATGAGATTGCCGTGTCGACGTATGAATTTCCATTAGAAAAGATAAATGAGATACAATTTTTGGAATGAGGCTTCTCTTTGTGTGCCTAACTTTGAACACCAGCAAAGAGGCATTGTTGTTCCAATATTATTGATGGCGTGTAAGCCAGACTTTGAACACCAGCGCGTAGGCTTGGTTGTTGCAATATTAGTAATGGCGTGTAGGCCTAAGTCCGAACACCAGCGATTGAGGCTTAGTAATTCTATTTCTATAAGGCATTAAGCTTGAGCCCCAGCGTCGAGGCATGGTAGCTCTTCTGACATCTTAGGGCGTTGGAGCCTGGAATCTAACTGCCAGCGTCGAGGCTTGGTAGCTCTAGATTATTAAGGCTTCCAGGCCTGAAATCTGAACACCAGCGTCGAGGCTTGGTTGTTCTGGTATTCTAGGGTTTCGAGACCTGAAATTTGAGTGCCAGCGTCGAGGCTTGGTATCTCAAATGACATACAGGAGTCGAGACCTGGACACTAAAAGTCGAACTCGATAGTAATTTAGTGTAATAGTTAAGTGAGATGATTTATGTGAAGTTATTTAAGTATATAATTTTGACGCAGGGACGCGTCATGAGCAGTATGGCCGTATCGGCGCGTGTTTTTATAAACCATTAGTTCATGACTAATAAAAATGGGACGACAAACAACACGTGCAAGCATGTCGGCGCGTGTTTTTATAAACCATTAGTTCGTGACTAATAAAGATGGGACGACAAACAACACGTGCAAGCATTCATCGAAAACAACACGTGCAAGATAAGAGTCGTAAACAACATCGTCCCACCACGATACCTTGCTATGAAAACGCTCCGTTGTTGTCTCTCGAGCTCAGAAGCGAGCGAGTCGCCGTATCAGACGGAACGCTCCTGCGTAATATACGCTCTGAATTAACATTTCTGGTTTTATTGACTTACGAAGACTGCCCGCTTACCATGTCGCTACCCGAAAGTAGAAATACTCCAACATGCATGCGTGTGTGTGTCAAATACATGGTAGTGGTGTAATGTTTTCTTTATTGATTTAATTTATCTTTTGTGTATTATTTTAAAAAAAATATTAGCATTGTGCACTTCTTCTCTATATTCTCTATAAATGTGGAAAATTTCATACTCCTCCGTCCGCGCAATTTTCGTAAACAGGGATACAAAGCTTTTGCTTCACGTATTAATATATAGATACCTATGTGTAATGTGTTCTGAGGAATTATTCGAGATGATACCGGCATCTCGTTTTTATCATCGCACCGCCCGCCACCGGAGTAGAGTTCATCCATACTACCTGGAGCCATTGCGGTCATCCACAGTGCGTTTCCAGAGGTCTTTTATGCCACGTACCATCCGGCTATGGAATGAGCTCCCCTCCACGGTGTTTCCCGAGCGCTATGACATGTCCTTCTTCAAACTAGGCTTGTGGAGAGTATTAAGCGGTAGGCAGCGGCTTGGCTTTGCTCCTGGCATTGCTGAAGTCCATGGGCGACGGTAACCACTCACCATCAGGTGGGTCGTATGCTCGTCTGCCTACAAGGGCAATAAAAGAAAAAAGAAAAAAATTTCTTTTTGGGTGTTTGTATAAATAAAGTAGGTATGAATTATGTTTCATTTTAATTTGTATATGTTATTTTAAATCTGTAATGTAATACTTTTGAATAAGTTTGAAGAAATTATTGTTTCCAGTTATCCTATGTCTATTCGGCTAAAATATAAATTGGAAATAAACCGTATTGCGTATTATTATCTTCTTTATTTTCGTTTACTTATCGTATTTAATTTAAAATTTGCACAAATTGTATTGTAGCATAAATAAATAAAATATAAGCATAAAAAGGTACAAAGCATACTTTTTCTATTGTAATGGAGATAAAAAAGTTTCTAAATTCCGCGGGCTACTTATAAGTTGACCTATTCCCTATTTACTAATTTTTTCCACGTCCGAATTCACATGCTTTACCAGTTTATAATCAAATAAAATAATCCGATACGAAAATGATTCCCCTATGCCCTATAGCGTACACGGTATTTCTACTTCTATTATTAATTGCGCCACTTTAATAAATGGACGATCACATTCGGCAATTCCATGAGTAGGTTCCTATAAGCAAACAAACGATTGATATATAGCACGTTAAAAGGAAAAACTAAAAAATATTTACTTTACTGCCATCTATTGTCAGTTAAGGAAATTACAACTAGAAAAGCCTCCAATAAAGCATTTGATAGTTGAAGTGATTTTATACTTACTCCATAGATGTCACTATTTAAAAATATAATTTCAAAAGAACATTTCGATTCAATGTTATGTTTTTAATCATGGTATGAATCAATAAATGCTAGCTCGGGTGGACAGCACTGTTTTGAATGTAAATTTTTGGCGGTATAAAGGTCTAAAGTAAACGAAAGCGATTTCTATGGGTTCTGGTAGCTGCTAACATGAGGTGAGCCGTGATGTGAGGTTTTTTTTCATATTGGGTAGGTTTTCACGAAGAGGTAAAATCGGCTAATTAGTATCAAACCCTAAAACAAATAAACTATCTTAAATAGCAGCGGTGGTACCTCTGGTGCCAGACTAGCACACGCTCAACCTCATGGTCAGTGGTCATCGTCGTTCTTAGATATCACCAATATCAAAGACAATAAGCAGCTGCGTGCATATCATCTGCCCATCTACATCATTAAATTGATGTATGAGATATTCTTATTCTTCTTGCCCTTATCTCGCATCATGTGGGGTCGGTGCAGTGTCTCATCTAATGCTGCATAAGGATTCGGTACGAGTTTTACAAATTGACAGCCTGTTTGAAGTCAACCTTCCTTGGCGAGGCTATATTATATCTAGTAGTATATCCATAGCAACATGCTATTACCTAGTAAGAGGAATTTTTTGGTTTTTTTTATTTAAATTTTGTGTGTTTTTTTTCATTACTTCATCCGTTTTTGGAACGAAGTTCTTTATGGGACGATGCGGAAGGGTACCCTAACCGGGAAAAAACGTCCCTAACGTAAGATTTTTTCTATTTAGTTTGTTATCAACAGGTGTCGCTGCTCGTAAATTCAACAATTCCTGAGTCGCAGTGACAAGATGTTACAGAGTTATAATAAATAAATAAATAATAAATAAATATTTACTAACAATCACGCCACGTTAACTGGTCCCGTGTTAAGTTCGTAAATAACTTGTGGTACAGGTACCAGATAACGGAAATAAACGTAAGATTTTTATTATACCCATACATATATTTAAGATACATCCATAACCCTAGAAAATACATTTATATTTATCATATAAATAACTTCCCTTGGCGGGATTCGAACCCGCGACCCACTTATGTAGTGACCATGTCACTTACCACTACACCAGACGGCCGTTAGATTGATAGACGTTCTCGTATTTCTCTTGCTAAATCATACTTATCTGGCGTACGGGATAACGTGATCATGCAGGTCATGCAGGCGGTTCCCCCAGGGCGAGGCTGCTCCATTGCACTGCAAAGTGGTTGACCCTCGCAATTATTTTTATCAATAAAAAAAACTTATAATACAAAATGTATACCCGAATAATTATTTTCTTTATACCTCGAATACAACTTTAAATTAATATTTTTATATTAAGGAACTTCGTTCCTATCCGGTGTCCCACGACACCACACATCTTTTTTGTTCTATGATATGGAAAGATAAAAATATCACAATTAAAATTGATTATATAGTATTTTCGTCATAAAAAGATGGCATAAGACCATCGGCCACTAAGTAAAAAACAGCCCTAGCTTGTAGGTGTTTCTACTATATTTATGTATATTAGTTCATATTATTTATTAATTTACATTGTACACCTACGCAATATTTAATATTATATCATATTTAATTACGTATTCTATAACACACTCTCATACAGTACACAATTACGCTAAACAATCATACATTCACAACACTACTCAAAATTATATTATTTACACAAGCATAGTCGGGCGCAACCGCTAGTATGCGGCAAAGACCCCGACTATGTATAACTGCGTATAATAACCGGCAAACTTCTTGAGCATTTGTCGACGTAGTGGGGGTAAGTTTGCGCATGGTACACTCACGTGCAAAAACATTACTTACTCTGCGTCATAATGCTATTAAATTATTAAAATCAACATATGTATTTATTTATATATTTATTAGAACATCAACAAAACATATAGGTTAATAATTGTAATAATTTAATCTTGGGGTAAAATAGATATTCCTTCTATTAAGTCAAAACTAGAGCTGTTGCCAGGTCTTGGTTCAGTTGAAGCGAAGCTGGTATTTGTAATTTTTTTTTCGTTATCATAATCTTGACCATCATCATCATCACTGTTTTCATCACCCGAGTCGCTATCATCGTGATGAGTCGACATAGGGCTCATCGGCGTAGTTTACAACTCGGTCGATTCGGTCTTCTTTTTTGTCTATAATTAATTATTTTTTGAAGATATTCGATTCGTAGTAATCGAATGTTACTTTTTTCATTTACCAGCTTCCGATTATTTTCTGTTCTTTTTTTCCATCTGAAGCCTAGCTCTTTCATAATCCGTCGTAAGCTTAATTCCGAGCCATTAAAATTTATATCTTCTTTAAATTTTTCGAAGCCTTTCTACGGTATGGAGTTTCGCTGCTTGTTATGTAGTTATTATGATTACATCTTTTTATTACAGATTGAACGAAACTATCCATTCCGGTAACTTTCTTCTTCCCTGATCTTTTCTTACCCGGAGTCCGAAACACGGCGAGCAAGCCAGAGCCTTTAGCTTCGTTAATAATGCACCTAACAGTACTCACTGATGTTTTTGTTGCTTCCGAAGTCTGTTTTAATTTTTCCATATCATTCTTCCCATGTTTTATAAAGAAGCAATATACGTCGTACACAAAATTTCTACCCTTTCTTTTAAGTACTACACCAGTTTGTCACGGCATAGTGTATGTTTTATAAAAAATCAACAAACACTCAACAAATAGCAATGGCAACAAAGTCCACAAGCAATTATAACAAATAACTTAACGATTAATAACGATAGACTTTCCACTGTACGCAAGCGTACTTTTGGGAGCAAGCGGAATGAGGGCGCAGTGCGGGACGCAGGGTTCGACTGATCTACCAATAACGCGCTCGATACGATTTCCCCTGCCGTCGCGCCTCACCCTCACCACCAAAGTGATCTAAAATTCGGTTCTGCGCAGTCAAGGTCATTTGCTCACGAAGTTTGCCGATTACTATACGTACTGGTCGTCGCCTGCGCCACGACTCGGCCGCCGCTCGCGGCCAGTCGGGTTTGATCAACGCTACGCTAAGACTGTGTCACTCCTTGACTTACGCGTACTCTTTTGCTTCGTTAAGATTTATTGCTTTCACCTATTTTGTATTATTGTGTTTGAACTTGCTACCGCTTTATCTGTGCCTTCTGTACTCCGTAATTTCTCCTTCTTAATATTGTTATACCGTCTGTGATTGGAAATAAACTGTCCATCCAATTACGGACTCGTTATTGTGCCGCCCGGCACTGGTGACCTTACAACCACCACCAACGACAACCAAATAGCTCGTCGGGATCGGGGTGCAGTTGAAGTACCTCGGCCTCATTCTGGACAGTCGTTGGACCTTCCGAGCTCACTTTCAGAATCTGGTCCCTCGTTTGTTGGGGGTGGCCGGCGCGTTAAGCCGGCTCCTTCCCAATGTCGGGGGGCCTGACCAGGTGACGAGCCGTCTCTATACAGGGGTGGTGCGATCAATGGCCCTATACGGGGCGCCCGTATGGGGCCCCCTGGCCGTGGGGGTAGCGAAGCTGCTGCAACGGCCGCAACGCACCATCACGGTCAGGGTCATCCGTGGTTATCGCACCATCTCTTTCGAGGCAGCGTGTGTACTGGCTGGGACGCCACCTTGGGTCCTGGAGGCGGAGGCGCTCGCTGCTGACTATCAGTGGCGGGCTGACCTTCGTGCCCGGAGCGTGGCACGTCCCAGCCCCAGTGTGGTCAGAGCGCGGAGGGCCCAATCTCGGCAGTCCCTGCTGGAGTCAAGGTCCAGACGGCTGGCTGATCCTTCGGCTGGTCGTAGGACCGTCGAGGCGATTCTCCCGGCTCTTGTGAATTGGGTGAATCGTGACAGAGGACGCCTCACTTTCCGGCTCACGCAGGTGCTCACTGGGCATGGTTGCTTCGGTGAGTTCCTGCACCGGATCGGAGCCGAGCCGACGGCAGAGTGCCACCATTGTGGTTGCGACTTGGACACGGCGGAGCACACGCTCGTCGCCTGCCCCGCATGAGAGGGGTGGTGTCGTGTCCTCGTCGCAAAAATAGGAAACGACTTGTCGTTGCCGAGTGTTGTGGCATCGATGCTCGGCGACGACGAGCTGTGGAAGGCGATGCTCGACTTCTGCGAGTGCACCATCTCGCAGAAGGAGGCGGCGGGGCGCGTGAGAGACGCGCAAGCCCGCCGCCGTCGAGCGGGGGCCAGGGAGGCGGATCTCGCCCAAGCACTGGCCCTCTAAGTGTTTCGGGTCCCCTTCATATGTCGGTCTGGGGACCCGCGAAGGGGGCCTAAGAAGACGACGTGCAAGCTGCTCTGCATGCGTTTTACACAAGAGCATCCGGGTGATGGAAGGCCGGCTATCCTCGACCCACGCTGGTTCTGACCCAGCGGGGTATTCCGTAGGATAACCCATTCTAACCGGCGCCAACTAGGCGGGCTCCGGATAGCCTGCCGACCGAGAGGGCTGGTGGTCGTGGCACCGACGACCGCTGGTCCGGCGTCCCGAGGGGGAGGGTGATGGGAGAGATGTGCTCCGCACTAAACGCTTCACTTTCCCCCCTTTGCCTTTTCATGGGTTCTGTCTCATGCGAGGTTCGGACGCGGGTTGTTGAGCGACAGGAGGTTTTAGTCAGTTCGACTCCGACATGCCCCGCCCTCCATCCCCAGGGGAGGGCGGAAGTCCGGCGATTTCCTCCTGAACAAAAAAAAAAGCCCTAGCTCGACTTCATGTTCGATAGTAGCAATATCATAATTTACTTTGCCTTTTTTATGTTTTCAGTGCAAACAAGACATTTCTTAGCGTGAACTATGCTGATGCAACTCAGCAGATGGGTAGCATTTTCCTGTCTACATTGTGGACTGGGTCGCGGCAGATGCGCAGGTATCTGCCGCTTATCTGTTTGCCAAAGTAACCAATAATCGCTAGCTATTAAGTTTTTTTTTGAATACAATCAATAAAGTAACCTCGATGTTGCTATGTGATGTCAAAATATACCAAATGAAGTTCGTTTGCTGGCAATAAAAGTAAAATATAGGTACATTACCCAATCCAAGATCCAAGGCACGTCCGCAATACTGGGATTGGAACGGATCGCTATCAATTTTTCTTCGAGAACACATTCTAATTTAATTATTCATTCGTTTCAGCGTGCTCTTCGGTTAGTCTTGAAGTTGTAAAATACGCTGAAGGTCTCTTTCGTCAAGTATTAATGATCAGTAGCTTTTTGTGGCTCTTTTACCAACATTTTGTTTTTTTATATAGAATTCAGTGCTTGCTGGGTGCAGGCTGCGTAAGATCGGTTATTGTTTCGAACCTCGGGTGATGCATATCAGGGTCGCATCGCCCCTGTGTGTGAAGTGTGGCCACACAGGCGCCAAGACAATAAGGGCCCTGGCTGAGCCTTTGCTCGCCCACCTGTCCTGGTGAAACTGGAAAGGCCTTCGGGCCACCAGTAATATTTCAATCATAAAAAAAAAAACAATAAGGGCGCCGCCAACGAAATTATTTACGTTACACTTAAACAACAATAAATTCTTTATAGTGGAGTATCGATAGGTATAATAGGCACTGTTAGATTAAATAAATAACACTAAGTTATACACAGTTATACTTTGTATTTATTTAATATTTAATATAGATGAAAATACAATGCGGTGGATGTCACGGAGTAGAGAGAGGAAGTAGTGCCATAGATTATATATCATCTCATATTCACATTGAGTGTCAAGGCGCCAAATTTAAAATTATTTCTACAGGCACAACATATAACTTGGAAATAACAAAACACATAATGCATTTATAGTACAAGCATCCCAAGTTTTACGTCAAAACAATAAGCCAAAATTAACAAATAATTAAAAAAATACATTGAAAGATGAATATCCGTAAAAATAGGAGGCGCTTCATGGGTTTCGCATACAGGCGCTGCCGGGGGTCGGCGCAGCCCTAATCCCTATGTCCAGTAGTGAACAGGCGTAGGCTGGAAAAAAAAAAAACAAAATGTGTGCTATTCACACGTGGTAGAAGTGAAACCTTCCAAAATTAAAATACAATTATCCTAAACGTCTTAAGTATATGTAAAATTTTGTCATTAGTAAATAATTGTAAGGTAGCGCCCTCTGTGAATTGATATTTTAATTTCACGTATAATCCTAAATTAAAATTCACTACAAGAGCTTTCATACACACGTTAGTATTAAAAAATCTCACAGATGGCGCTGTATTAAATAGTATGTATATTTCTGTCTCATTCTTTGCTGGCTTCATCCTACACATTTTTGTATTTGTGTCTCTTACCTGTCGTTTTTTCCGTTGCATCTGGTTTGAAATCACAACGATTCTAAAGAAGTTTTCGCTTCAATAGGGTTCATGCCTACGGTATTTTTGCGATCGTTAACATTAAAAACGATTAACGAGGAAGTAGCAGTAGGTACTATCCGTATAGCCCGCGCATACTGCTCTTTATAATCCGTGTCTGGATAGATTTTAATAATTTAAATTATTTTAACTGGTAACTGGAACAAAATAGGTGAAAACATAGAAAATTAACTTAACATGAACAGAATAATTAATTAATATAACATTAATTAAGTAAATCATCCTTTCAAGTAAAGGATGATTTAATATTATTAATATTACTAGGAATATAATACTACCCTATAATTATGTGATACATGTACATATGAATGTAGATTATTGTAATCGTTGTGTCCTGAAGGATAAGAGGCCCGGTGTACTCGTATCGAGCCGTACCGGGATTCAAATCCCACCAGCAGCTAGTTATTATTTTATTGAATGAAATAAGTAGGTACTTAACACATGTTCACGAATGACTTCCACAATATCGTGTAATAAAAAACGACCCGCAAAAAATATAAATGTTCTGGTTTCAAAGTGGGGCCAGCCATTACTATACACATGGTTTTTTTTCCTACCTATGCTGATATCCTTGAGGGGCTATTTCAGCTTCACCCTAGCGTGTAGGTTAGCTCTCGAGGGTCAAATCGGAAGTGTTTCTAACACTGTCCCTAGCAAGAGTAGTACTTCGCAGAATCTACCACCGGATCGGAAACGCGACCCACTGAGAAGATCCGGTGAGAAACTCAGTGGGCTAACACATGGAACATTTAGACTATCAGTCTCAAAAACAAAACATGATACAACCGATAGAGATTGTATCAGATTACTTCTATAGAAATCGAATTTCAACTTTCATCTTTTTCTTCTTCTTCAGTAGACTCTTAGAAAATTTTATGTGTCAGGCAGAATGTGTGTCCATTTTGCACGAAGCTTTAAAAAAGAAAAGTTATATATCAAAAACAGACAGACTTTGGCAGCGATCCGCCTGGGCTCACAACTTGGTCTAAAGAGCACAGAGCCATGTTCATACAATAACATCCTAAAATCACAGTTAATAAAAAGCATACTCTTAAAAATGAAATACAAAATATCACACAAAAGCGATACAATAAACATGCAGTATATTTTTATGATCTTGTAATAAATGTTTCTTTATCGTATAAAACGAGAGATACGGAGGCCTTATTCTGAAAAATGTGAAATATATTCAATCCGAACGAATCCCACAATAGTCACAGATATACCTCAAACATTAACTTAAATTTAGGCAAAAGATTCAAATCCGGTTGCCGATTTGAATTCGTACTATTCATTAGCAGTAGGAAGAAGGTCCGTACTGGTAGACCACCACCAAACTACCCACTTACTACTGGTGGTAGGACCTCTTGTGAGTCCGCACGGGTAGGTACCACCACCCTGCCTATTTCTGCCGCGAAGCAGTAATGCCTTTCGGCTTGAAGGGTGGGGCAGCCGTTGTAACTATACTGAGACCTTAGAACTTATATCTCAAGGTGGGTGGCACATTTACGTTGTAGATGTCTATGAGCTCCAGTAACCACTTAACACCAGGTGGACTGTGAGCTCGTCCACCCATCTAAGCAATAGAAAGAAAAAAAAGTTAAGTGTTCCTTACAGATCTTCCCCTATAAATTCATTTGTAGAAGTAGTATCCTTAGCTTTTTTTTTCAAAACCTAACCTCTAGTGGCTATGCGTATTTCCAACACAGATTAATTGATACTAGCATACGTTTTGCATCGAAACAATCAAATGCTGTGAACACTTATTCTAAATGCGGGTATAGCTCCAAATTCGACGACTACTTCCACGCGCTATTAGATAATAAATAAAAAACTATGATCCGATAGTTAACCAGAATAAGTATCCAGGTATCGTCGGAACGCTTAAAAGGCAAACGGAACCAACCACCGTTGTATTCATTCGGAATTTCAATGCTGTTTTATCTGACGGGAAAAATGGTGCGAACATTCTCGTAAATACGAAGTTATAAACGCGAAATTTGTGCGTTTCGACGCGGCTTTATGCGGTATTTATAAAGTTTTGTATCGGCCGCAGTTTTATTACGCAACCCTTTGGATTATTGATAAGGGTTTTTATGCTTTTATTTGATACGACATGTAAACCGGTTGTTTGATTTTATGTATTCATTTACAAGGTTAAGTACAACGGTTCTTGTACAAGGGTACAGCAGATTTTTCAAGTTAAAAACTTCTATATCGACTTAAGGAGGAAAAAACGTATGTAACGTTTTTCGGTTACGCGCCATCTTAATTTCTTCCGTTACGCGCCATGTTAATTTTATTTCTATTTAGTTTGTTATTAACAGATGTCACTGCATGTAAATTCAACAAATCCTGAATCGCGGTGACGAGATGTTACACAGTTGATAGACGTTCTCGTATTTCTCTTGTTAAATACCTACCTTAAATACCTAATAATACCTTAAATACATACCTACCTAGCGTCGGGATACCGTGATCATGCAGGCGGTTCCCCTGGGGTGCGGCTGCTCTATTGCATTATGGAGTGGTTAACCCTTGCGATTATTTTTATAGTTTATAATTTTGACTTGCACTCACACAATTTTCATTTAATTTTTTTATTCCTTACCTATTCACTAGTAGCCTAAGGGGTTATTTCAGCTACGTCCGGACGGGTAGGTGAGCTCATAGGTTCAACCTAAGAGAATTTGCTAACATCACCCCTAGCAAGAGCAGTGCTTCGCAGAATCTACCACTAGTTCGGAATCGCGACCCTCGAATATATTAAGTGTATAATCTATGTCGCGACCCATCGAGAGGATCCGGCGAGAAACTCACTGGCCTAGTAAAGCTGAGCATACGAGCTGCTTAGTATTGAGAAATCACTGAAGTGTGAGTAGTTAAATTATAAATTAATAAACTCACACCTGAAATTTGTAAGACATTGGAATTTCCCGTGCAGACATCCTTTACTATCAATAGTGATATAAACATGAGTCGGGTAGTCGGTAGTCGGGTAGAGTAAAAGTCAGTAGAAATTAGTCTTCCGGAAATCACATTAGTATTTTAATATCGTACCTTACAGCTTATAAATGAGTTACACGCACACATGCAGTAATTGCTTCTCCCAGCGACCTCGTTTTGTTTGAGTGCATGCTCACGGGCGACACTCGACCCTCGCAGCCACTGCGCTTTAATAACTAACAAATTATTTATTATAAGACTTTTCATAAAAATTCCATTAAACATTAATGGTTATGATTTTTTTTCTTTATCTCACTAGAAAAAAGGGTAGACGTCGCCTTGTTAACATCTACAGAAGTTCGATCTGTTTTCAAAAATAAATTACTGCAGAAATAGTGTGTAAAACATTGTGAAGTGAACGTAAATGCTTAAATCAGTTCAGAAACTATGTGAAAAATATAAAACGTTACACTAAATTCGCTAAACAAGGTTCTAAATGCAACCAAGTGCTCGGTGGCAAAGCGGTTACTTTGCACTTCAAGAAACTTACAAATAAGAAAAATTTAAAAATAATTTAATGAGGAGCTAGTGGAAGAATATACTTACAGAAGAATTAAAGTTAAGTGCTATATTCTTAGAATATCATAATCTAAAACATAATCCAATAAGCAAAGTCACTAGTCTCATTTGAATTCAGCGCCATCTGTTGAGAGGTGCTATAGTACTGAAAACCTTGGTATCACAGATCGATACGACATCTCACTACCGATATTGCGCCATCTAGCGACGATAAGGATAACTAAAAATGGATAAAATTACAAGTTTGTTGGAATCTATTCAAATTGAACAAAAAATCCAAAAGGAAGAGATGAGAGAAATGCAAAAAAATATAACAAAGAGTATTAACAATAACATTAATGAAAAATTTAACGAAATGGATCTCAAGTACAAACACTTGGTTGAAAAATTGGATATTCAAGAAAAACAAATAGATTACTTAGAGAGAGAAAACAAAAGGAGAAATTTAGTTTTTTTCGGGATAGAAGAAGAAGAGAGAAGTTACTTCCAGCTTTATACAAAAGTAACTTACATCATAACGATGAACATGAAGTTATCTTGTGAGAAATACGATATAGAGAACATTAAACGTATCGGTAAGAAAGGAAACAAAGTTAGGCCCGTTATAGTAACCCTTACAACACTAGGAAAAAAGATAGAGATCCTGAAGAATAAAAAATCTCTAGCAAGCACGTCATATTATATACAAGAAGATTATCCCAAAAAAGTTTTGGAGACAAGAAAATCTTTGAAAGTTACAGTGGAAGAACTCAGACAGGAAGGAAAGGCTGCAATCATTAAATACGATAAGTTAATAATTTTAGAGGATAAACTACCAAAACAACATCAACAGTCCAAAAAGAGAATGCTCACACCGTCTCCAGTTACTCAAAATAACACAAAATATAAAAAAAATAGAGAGCAGAATAAGATAAGCAGGTCAGATATAGCTAGTTTCTTCGTTCCACAAACCGACAAGGAGAAGCCCTCTCAGGTAAGCGATTCTAGAAATCATTAGCAACGAGCCCTGCCCTCTTTGACTCTCCCAATCCGGCCAGTCACCGTGGGAGCAGTAGACTGCAACCCTCCAGCTAACTTAAAAGAAAAAAATACATCTCTCAACATTGGCACATTCAACGTTAGATCATTAAGATCAGAACAGATATGTAGAATTGATATACTCGCTACAGAAAATAAAAATAGACGTATTAGGCTTGGCAGAAGTCAGGAGAATGGGATGCAATATTGAAGAACACGAAGATTATATCTTCTGCTACAAAGGAGAAACGCCAGGCTTGTATGGTGTGGGCTTCTTAGTTAAGAAAGAGCATAAAAACAAGATACTAAGCTTCTCAGGCCTGTCCGAACGCGTGGCTATGCTGCAGATTAAATGTAACAATACGACACTGTCAATAATACAAGCCTACGCCCCTACAGAGAGAGCACCAGAGGAGGATATCAACCTATTCTACGAAACTCTAGAAACAGCGCTAAGCCAGGCAGGCAGACATGTTCTTCTTATCGGCGACTTTAACGCTCAGGTAGGTCAGACAAGCACGAACGATAATATAGTCATGGGAAAATTCGGATACGGAAAACGAAGCGAGAGAGGGGAAAGGCTTGTGCAATATGCCTTGGAAAACAAACTATCGATCATGAATACATTTTTTAAAGCCAGGAAAAATCGTAAATGGACATGGCTGTCTCCCGATGAAAATACTAAAAATCAAGTAGATTTTATTCTATCAAACGAACCAAAAAAGATAAGGAAGTTAGATGTTCTCAACGCCTTAAGATTTAGATCAGACCATCGCCTAGTCAGAGTTACATACATGCTGAAAAAAGAAAAGGAAAGCAGAACAACATTTAAATCACAACCTAAGCCCCTCAAAACAGAAGAAGATATTAGCTGCTATTTGCAGAACTTAAAACAAAACATACAAGAATTGAACACACAAAACGACGAACACGACGTACAAACATACTACAATACATTAGAAAATGTTATTAATAAGAGCATGCCATCAAAAAAGAAGGAGCCAAAAGTAGATACTGTTGGAAAAATTCTCAGTAAACATACACTGGATATGCTCAGAAAACGAACAGAACTAGTACAAAAAAAACCAAAAACTGAGGAAATGAAAAAGGAATTAAGTACTTTGTATAAATCAACAAGCAAGGCCATAAAAAAAGATTACCAAAATCATAGAAATAGAATAATAGAGGAGAACCTACATAAATTTAGAAGTTCCAAGAGAGCATACAAACAGCTAACAACACACAAAAACTGGATCCAAACCCTAAAAACAAGCACCAAAGAGACCAAAACTGGAGACAGTGTAATAAATTGTGCTACAGAATTTTTTAAAGTACTATATGGCAGGAAAGTTGACATCTCTTCGAGTTCAATTGCTTATTATTCTAGTAAGGATT
Source organism: Bombyx mandarina (assembly GCF_030267445.1). Classification (NCBI taxonomy): domain Eukaryota; kingdom Metazoa; phylum Arthropoda; class Insecta; order Lepidoptera; family Bombycidae; genus Bombyx; species Bombyx mandarina. Next base: position 630,668 of record NC_143228.1, on the reverse strand, counting down.
GCAAGTATTGTAAAATCGCTTCGGAGAAGGTTGATATAGCACCAATAAGCGGCAAGGAAATTATCAAACACATTAAAAAGATGAAGCAAGACAAAAGCCCAGGACCCGATGGTTTACAAAATGAGGCTATAAAGACTGGTTCTACTTTGTTAGTTCGCCCTCTTACTTACTTGTTTAACAAAGTACTCGATACTGGGGAAGTGCCAGAACAGTGGAAAAGATCCGATATAATCTTACTGCTCAAAAAGGGAGATCCAAATGACATAGGCAACTACAGGCCTATTAGCCTCCTTTCGAGTATGTACAAGCTATTCACATCAATTTTACAAAGCAGAATGACTCCAAAAATTGATGAACACCAGCCAATCGAACAAGCAGGTTTCCGTTCGGGTTTTTCCACAATAGATCATATACATGTTATACAACAAGTTATAGAGAAATATAAAGAGTTCAATAGACCACTGTACATAGCTTTCATCGACTATGCTAAAGCCTTCGATACAATCGTACATAATTTCATATGGAAAGCCCTAGATAAATGTCACGTTCATGATAATAACATAAAAATATTAAAAAACATCTATGATGGAAGTATCAGCAGAGTCAAACTGGAAAAACGGGGAGAGGACATAAAAATCTGCCGAGGAGTAAGACAGGGTGATCCTTTGTCACCTAAGCTGTTTATAGCAGTACTACAGCTTATCTTTGAAAATGTACACTGGCCATCGAACGGAATCAAAGTAAATGGGAAGCGACTTACACATTTGAGATTTGCTGATGATATCGTTCTCTTCGCTGAAACAAACGAAAAACTCGAAAAAATGATAAATATTTTAAGCGAGGAAAGCGAAAAAGTCGGTCTCAAAATGAACCAAGACAAAACCAAAGTAATGACAAACAGTAGTACTGATAGAATCAGCTTGTATGGAAAACCGTTAGAGTACGTAAACAGCTATATATATCTCGGAAAATTAATTTCATTTAAAGACAACAACGATGAAGAAGAAGTCGAACGCCGAATCAATATAACTTGGAGAAAATTCTGGAGCTTAAAGGAAATTCTAAAAGGGTCCTTCCCTCTTCACCTGAAAAAGACTGTGATGGATACCTGTATTCTTCCGACTCTCTTATATGGGTGCCAAACATGGACTTACAACACAAAAATAAAAACAAAATTAGCGACCTGTCAGAAAGCGATGGAAAGAAGCATATTGAATATAAGAAAAATACAAAGGATAAGAAGCGAATACATTAGAGAAAAAACAAAGCTGATAGATGCTCTCAGGTACGCTCTGACACAAAAGTGGCGCTGGGCAGGACATCTTGCGAGATATACGGATAAAAGATGGACATTAGAAATTACAACATGGGAAGGACCAGCGGGCAAAAGAAGAAGAGGACGACCAAGAAGCAGATGGATCGACGAAATAATAGCAGCAACTGGAAAAGAATGGAGAAACAAAGCCAAGGATAGGGAAGAGTGGAGAAAGCTGGAGGAGGCCTATACCCGAATGGGGTTCCAAGCACAAGTTTATATTTAATTTTGTAATTTTTATTTCATAAGGTGTTTTTTTTCTTTTTTTCTTTTTTTCTATTTGTGTTTTGGAAATAAAATGGGCTTATTATTATTATTATTATTATTATTATCTCACTAGCAGCCTCAAAATGATGGATTCATATTTGGATTTGACATTTCCGCTATCATATCTGACGTCAGTCTTTATCTCGAAATATTTTTCAGTGTAGCAAATCATGGTAAGAATTTACCCGGATTAAGTTTATTATTTTGTGGCGGGTAGCCATCATACAACGCAAAATATTTGACAGATGCCTGAATCTCGCTTACGACATTTTCAAGATAAAGCGCATATATACAAGTTCCGAACAACAACACTTGGACCGTCGGTCTGCCGAGCAATATCACCCGCTCGGTGGAAGATCTTCCCTTTGTCATAAGCCCCAAAAATTTTTATAGTTAGTAAAATCAAAATAAAATGAGTATAGATTTAATAGTTAAATCGGCAGATACTGTATATCTTCTTCATTGAATTAGGTGAGCTATAAATTCAACTGTTTGGATCATAATACAATATCTATAAGAATATTATCTTATAATACGTCCGATCAGACTGCACTCGATATATTATAATAATATAAATCCTCCAATTGAATGTATCTCTCAACAGAATTTTGGAATACGAACATACATTAAGATGTTATGATTGTCATTTTGGATCCTCCTGATTTACTATCGGTGTTTTAGGCAATCCGAGCACCGGTCACCATTATCGTCGAAGCCGTCGAATGCAGCGAAGGGTTTTTCGTGAAATTTAATTCACACACAGCATGTTGAGCTTCTCGTGGGATATTCTCAGTGGGTCGCGATTTCGATCCGTTTGTAGACTCAGCGAAGCTCGGCTCTTGCTAGGGAAGATGTTAGCAAAGTCTCCAGGATGAGCTCGTGAGCTCGCCTATACGTTTGCTGAAGCTAGTATAGCCCCTCGATGTTGCTAGCATTAGGTAGACAGACCTACCGTAACTAAAAGCCATGATTTGCTTGTACCCACGATTCAAAGACTAAAACACGCTAAATTTGTAGTGTCTGTAAATGTACAAATTATATGTGACTCAACAATCACACTCGTGCCAATAAATAAATTAAAACACATTTTCGACGTAGCTGCACTAAAGTTTCTGCAATGCTACTCTGTTTGTAGAGCGCGACGCTACCAAATGTAGAGCTCGGGAACGCAGCGACACAAGAGTAAAATTTATAAGGATCGTTAGCTCTACGTCAGCTACTCTCAACTTTTAAAATGACTTTAATACTTTTAGAGTATTTTTCTTCAGTTTTGACACCAATTACAACTTGTTTTTCTTCAAGGCACGGTTTTTAGTTGATTGACGCAAGTTTATTTTTTTACTTGTCATTTCGAGCGACTCATAGTTTTTGTATCGTTTGATATCTAAAATTTAATACTTATGACGTGGAGCTATTATAAAGACATTTGATTCAAAGGTCGTCATTATTATATTGAGATAATGTTTCAATGCTGATATAAGATTTGTTGTGAGTGTTTAATTTTTTTTATTTTCTTAACCAAGGTTTCATTCGCATTATGTTTTGTAGTCAATTTTTAAATAACGGAACGTGTATGATTTATTCGGGATAAAAATCAACTTGTCATTTTCCTCCGCACGAAGTATCTCTTTTTGTGAAAGATTATGTCAAAGCATTGGTGCGTTAAAATATGATGTGAGATGATATGATGTACTTCAACAAAGAAACTTTCACTATATTATCATACAGGCTTGCTCTGCAGAACGTAGATTATGATGGTCCTGTAGCGGTTATCGATATCTTCTCATGAAACATTAAACATTTAACGGCATTAAACATGAAACATTTAACGGCCGTCTGGTGTAGTGGTAAGTGACATGGTCACTACATAAGGGGGTCGCGGGTTCGAATCCCGCCAAGGGAAGATATTTGTATGATAAATATAAATGTCTTCTCCAGGGTTATGGATGTATATTAAATATATGTATGTGTATAATAAAAATCTTACATTTATTTCCGTTATCTGGTACCTGTAACACAAGTTCTTTACGAACTTATCACGGGACCAGTTAACGTGGCGTGGTTGTTAAAAAAAAAAAAAAAAAAAACATTGCATGTAGAGTGGATTAATCAAGCTGTAAGCAGATGAAATTGATTCTTTGGGGGTAACGTCAAAAACAAGTTCTTCCACAGACCAGTTCAAACTACTCGGTAGACCAACAGTCCTCTTGTTATCCTTCGGAACTTATATATAAGCGAGTTTATTTTGAGAATATCGTTAGCTAGTATCAAATATCTCGTGATAGTCATCTGCTACAAGTCTTTGTAGGAGACGGTTCTTTTTTATTGCTCTTGTAGACAGACGAACATACGGCCCACCTGATTGTGAGTGGTTACCGTCGCCCATGGACTTCAGCAAAGCCAGGGGCAGAGTCAATCTGCTGCCTACCGTTAAGTATTCGCGGTAAGCTGAAATTATTAACAATAACTAGTAGCTATAATATTTTATGTTAACTGTATATTTTAAATTGCTAATGTAATGATCTGACCTTTCCGATCTGACATACACATACTGAATGTTTGCGATGCTCAAAAAAAAATAACTATCTCAAAAAACGAATGAAATAAAACTTTTAGAGCCGCTGACATATGCAATAGCTAGTACGTTGTATCCCAGTGTTTGCGTTCACCGTCATGAATTTATAATTAGTGGAAAAATTGGTTTCCACTTTAGCCCGGTGGAGTGTGGTCAGTTTTGAGTTTGCTTAATTCCATTCAGTAAATTTATGTAACTTGACTTAGACCTTTATTTTAATAGAATATGTATTTTTGGTAAGTGCTTTTTTGGAAGATAAAATAAAATAATATAAATAAAACATTATAACATAAGATAAAGCTTGTACAATATAACTACCTTCACGAACGCGTTTAATTAGTTACAGAGTACTGACGATAGGTATTACAGTATTACGATTACTATAGTATTACTAATAAATTTAAAAAATATCATTTTCAAATCTGCGTGCCTTATTTTTAGGTTAATCGGCTGATACCTCGACATTGAATGTCGTCGTGGCCTAAAGGATAATACGTCCAGTGCATTCGTATCTAGTGATGCACCGGTGTTCGAATCCCGCAGGCGGGTATTAATTTTTGTAATGAAATACGTACTCAACAAATGTTCACGATTGACTTTCACGGTGAAGGAATAATAAAAATCAAACCCGCAAAATTATAATTTGCCTAATTTCTGGTGGTAGGACCTCTTGTGAGCCCTCGCAGGTACCGGGTAGTTACCTCCACCCCGCCTATTTCTGTCGTGAAGCAGTAATGCGTTTCGGTTTGAAGGGTGGGGCAGCCGTTGTTACTATACTGAGGCCTTAAGATTCATATCTCAAAGTGGGTGGGGGTATTTGCGTTGTAGATATCTATGGGCTCCATTAACCTGGGCTGTGAGCTCGTCCACACATTTAAGCAATAAAAATAAATAAAAACAAAACCTCGCCCATGTGCAATTAATTATATTTTGGTATTTTGGTTCTTCGCAATTTGCATTATATTTTTTTTGTAGTTTCGATACTCTCCAAGTTAAATTGACTGTGAAACTGGCGAAATTATGAGCGTCGTGCCGTTCCCGAAAACACAAATGATTAATCAAAAAACAGGGAAAAGTCAAGACAGAAACTTTACTAATCACAGCGACGCCCCTGAGGAAGACCCCGAAATTAAGGGGAAAACAATTTTTGCTCCACATCTGAACATAAATAGGCACGAAGTAATGCAAAGTGAAATTTTAACCATCTGTGTTGTGCGAGCCTCGGGGATAAATTCTGGGGTCGTAACAATAAAAACTTTTGGACTTCTCACCTACCTCGGCTAGCCCTCGCAATTCACACCGGCTCTCCAGTGTCTTGATATCTCGCCTGAGATTTGAACTAAATGATTTTTTCTTGTTAGCCTACTATGAAGAAATTTTTAATTGCATTTTCTAACGAACTTATCAGCCTGACTGAAACACTACTAGTACTAATTATTACCAGCTATTTACTGGTGGTAGGACCTCCTGAGTGCGCACGGGTAGGTACCACCGCCCTGCCTATTTCTGCCGTGAAGCAGTAATGCGTTTCGGTTTGAAGGGTGGAGCAGCCGTTGTAACTATACTGAGACCTTAGAACTTATATCTCAAGGTGGATGGCGCACTTACATTGTAGATGTCTATGGGCTCCAGTAACCACTTAATACCAGATAAGCTGTGAGCTCTTCCACACTTCTAAGCAATAAAAAAAGGCATTCTGTCTGTTTAGAAAATAAAACTTATACGTGTTCGAATGCGAGGACAAAGTGCCAACTGTTTTATACTACAACAACTATCTATTATCATATCACCACCATTTATTACAGACTAAAATGCTTACATGAAATTTTCAGTATTCGAAAAGTTGGAAAAATACAATAAAACAATATAAACGCGAGATTAAACTGTAAAAGTATTTTTAAATGTTCGCGAAAGGTTCTTGATATCGGAATAAAACAGCACCACCCCATTTCATCATATAGGTATCACAAGGTAACTATGGGATTTACCGGCGAATCGGCAGCGGAGTTCTCTGAATATTTTACCAGCGTTCTGCGATCTTTAAGTGGCATTTACTAGGGAGTATTGTGCAGGCACGAGCCACGAGTAAATATCACCATTCAGCATATTTCTGCAGCGAAGTAATCATGTGTTTCGGTTTAATGAATACAATACTATTGAGGCTTAGATTTCATTTATCAAGGTGGATTTAATATTAGGTGAACTGTGAGCTTGTATATCCATCTACGTAATAAAAATAATGACACCCCACCTTCTTTTTTTTTTAATTATATGAGTTTATAGACCTCTGTTTCAAAAGGTAATTTAATAAGAAGTTAATAAAAAAAGATTATAGCTGCTAAAAGATAATAGATCATTGCATCATTCCTAAGCTCCTGGTGGCTCGCAGCTTTTCTCAACTTCATATTGGCTTAGTGTCACGTTTAGTTCTTCGGAGAGTTCGAGTTAGCAGTACATGTTTCACATTTTTGTTAAACTAAACTAACGTGAACGTTCGTAGTGTTAATAAGCAAGTTATTTCTCGGAAAGCATTATACATATATTAAAAACTAATAAAAGAGTGAGATAAGCTCACGTTCTCTCGAAGAACCAGAACAAGAGATAACTTTTGCCGTGTTAAATAAAGAAGACAGTTTTATTGAAAATAGGACCGTTTGCCTTCTGTAATTTTCTCGGGATACCCTTAACCTTTGGTCTAAGGCATAAACTGATTAGGTATTTTAATATTTATACGATATAAATACCTGATAAGGCTCTATCCTGAAATTTATTTGACTTTGACAGTGAAGAGTTTAAGTCTTAATTTACTCATAGTTTAAAAGACACATGTATGTGTAGTGTAAGTAGTACAATAATAAAAATGATCTGCACATTTTTACTACTGGGATGAACCGATTGCTGAAAGCTATTTTTTTATTTTCCCGTTATAAGCTGATTGGCTCACAGCCCATAGACATAGGAGTTATCGGGCTCCATAGACACGACAACCAGCACGACTGAGATACAATTCAAACTCGAATGTTTCGCAGCTGGAGCGAGCAGAAGCTACATATAATAAATGTGCTTGTTCAATTATTTGATAGCCTGATAAGGCAAATATAAAACAAAAATGTTTTTACTCGCTTTCTCTTGTGCCTCAGACCAATCACAAAGGGAGATAGAGACATTTTTCGCTTTGCCACAAAGTTAAAAACTCGTTATTCGTGCACGAAAAAGTTAAGGAAGCCACCATTGTGTCGGGCCGCGAATTTATCGCGACCATCTCTCCTTGATGGAGTCCTGCGATTGTTTCCTAACAATACAGATGCTTTTAATTGGAAAGGGTCGAGATTCGAAAAGCTTGCAAACGAAAGCACTTAAATGCCTTCTGAAACCTTAATCAAGCTTTTAAGTAATTTACTGGGCTTTGGAACATTTATGCTTCATGATGCGTGATCACGCTTGCGTTACATACACTTGTTCTTTCAAAAATCGGCATCTGAAGGATAGTTGTATGTTTCATGTTTATGTTACTGTTATGTTTTGTGATATCCGGATTTGGAGATTTTAAAGTAAAAAACTAAGCTGGTCCTAAGTAAGGCGCGTAGCTTAAGACCAATAACGATGGCGAAATACTCTTAAAGCTCTCTGCCCAACACTGGAATTAGGACCTTAAGTCAAGTAAAGAGCACCGGTTGGTGGTTTTTTCGTGTCCCGATTCAGCAACCTAGTTTTAGTCTAGGGGGCTATCTCGGAGCACTAGGGCAGCTTATAAGTGGTTCGAATAGGTGTCGACCGTGATGGTCATTGTAGAACCATTTGCGCCGCCAATTCCGTTGGTCAAGCATCATCTAAGTGGCGAGATGGATGTAATATGCTCTGCGTAAGCCCTGTCCCGCCGTCTCAATAGCTCCGACTGGGTTCCCATCCGGTCCGGGGTAGGGCGCCGGCTGTGAGCGGCAGGAGTTTTAATAAAGTGGCTGCTTGTTCGTGTTTTCCTTTCCTACCTTTCCTCCTGGTCTTTGTCCTGGGCAGGAATTGAACGCTTGAGCTTAGAGTGCTGGGGAATCGTTCACTGGGTCTCCTAAACCATCGCTTTTCCTTTGGGGTAACTTACCCATGGGCTGGGGAGAACCCCTCAGAGCGGGATTCTTGTAGATTTCTTCAACGGCTCAAAAATGCTCAAGCTCTTAGTCACCAGTCTGAGTGCTGCTACTCACCCGGAGATATTTATAAGACATTCTGATGTCTTTGGGTTCTAGTATCCAAATAACATCAGGTGACCCATAGACTCAACAGCTCATTAAAGATCATAAGCTAAGCCTATATGCTGTCTTAATAAATTCTAAATGAACCGCGCGCTTGTAACTAAATATATACGAAAAGCAAAAAAAAAAACAGTTCTATAAGGAAATATAAAATAGAAATGTACACGATGTAGAAACAAATATTTCTCCACCTACATTTGTATATAGACTTAACTCTTCTCTGAATAAACTACATCAAATGCTTACGTGTTACAAGTTGTGTTTGTTTTCTCATTCGCACGTGGATATTTAGATAGAGATGGATATACTATTTTGAAATGGCACGAGAAACGAACAGGATTGACGTAGTGATGTGAGAGCGTTTCCTTCGAATATTATTTGAGAATTTTTTGAGTAATAACTATTATTCTTGATTTAAAATAAAGGTATATTTTTTTAAATATCCTGCAGTTCAATTTTAATCCATTTACAATTGCACTGAGAATAAATGAACAAAATAATCAACAGGTTGCTTTAATGATAGAGAAGATTTAAAAAAAAACTCAAAATCATATGTGCTTTGCCTAAATGCCAATCATACCTACGAGAAGAAGGTAGGTTGTATGGGCTGTTTAGTATATTTCAATCCCAGGTGACAACAATTATCATGAAATAGATTATCATGAAATTATATTATCATGAAATAGATGTCATAAGTCTACAATTTTTTAAATCTGCAATCGGATGATACTGAACACCGTCTAAGTATTGTATTGAGTTTAAGTGTTGGCATAAGCAATTGTCTCTTGAGTAACAATCGAAGCCGCGTCTTACGCGACAGTTATACCTGATCTCCATGACTACATGGTCTTAGAAAGAGGTCACCAGGTCACCGGACCTTAGTAAAGAAATACATGTATTTTCTACACCAAACCGGCACCAAAAATTGAACCACATCACCGTCATTATCAAGAGCCAAGGATAGTATTTGTCTAAAAATAATAATTCGATACGAACTTTCGGATATATCACTAAATATCAGTTCAGTAGCACATCCCTATCTAGCATTCCTACTCTCAGATATATTTTATGGAGAGAGCAGAACGTTCTTTTTGCAATAGACGCCAGAAGGTGCGCGGGAACCCTTCATATTTACGATTAAATCGTGATCAGAAAATATAAAATACCTAAGGTTTTTTTGGAGCCGATACACGGCGCAGTGGGTCTTGGGAGGCACTCGAAGGTCGTTTAGTTAAAGAACAACTATTTTTGCAGTATTCTCTAAGTCTCTATTGACTCAATGTGAAGACATCGGTCTTGTCTATGAGTTTTTAATGTTAACGATTCTTAATTATGTTTTGTTTTAATACTTAAGCTTTATAAGGAACATATATATTTCAGAACCTTTATAAAGATAAAATGAATATTTTCTCTGTCTTATGGAATGGTTTATAGATTTTTTAAAGAAACAATAAACTACAAACAAGCTCTTCACTATTAGGACTAAATGACAACCACTCTTGAGCTCTTAACAAGTTAGAAACTTTCCTTTTCAATCGGGCCTGTATGGATCAAGGTTGATTATTCCATGCTGAGGCTTGTCGAAGGGACCATTCTTGGTTTTTTTCATCATCCATGGCGGAATACAATGATGTAATAGAATTTATCAGCTGTTTAAGAATTGTCTTTTGATACACTTCATTTCTTAGGATCTCACCTACACTGTTTTTTTGCTTTTCAATCCGAATATTACGTACGTAACGTACGTATTATTTTTGTCACATACTAAGGACGTTTTATTTTATTTATCAATAGCTCGATAAACAAATATTGGTCTAAAAACAAGCCGATGGAGTGATTTTTAAATTGCATTTGTCTGTATGCCTACTATTTGTTTTGCTATTACAAAAAATCTATTGTTTTTGTTGATTATTTGTCAAGTAGTTAGATATCTGTACGATCGTTATTACGATAAGATTAATTAACGCTAATAGGCCTAGTACAAATAGTAAATTTTATACGTTTGATTTTGTTTTTATTTCCTCTATCTAATCGCTGGCAGTTTCAAGGGGCTATTAAAATTACCCGTGGTTTGTGGTGAGCTCACGGGGTTTTCAACTTGAGAGAACTTACCAACACAACAGAGAAATGCTTCGTTGATCCTACTACCGGGTCGGAATTGTTTTTCTCCTTGATCTTTTTTTTTCTACCTAAGCTGATAGCTTTGAGAGGCTATTGGCTCCAGTAACCACTTATCGCCAGGTGGGCTATGAACTCGTCCACCCATCTAAGCAATAGTATATATATATAATATATATATATATACTATCTATACTACTACTATATACTACTATATTTTATTTTCCAATTTCTGTTGGATTCGTGCCTTCTCGAAGATATTGGTACATTTGCTGTGCTGTCTAGAATAACAGAGGCCCGGCACTTGGTGTGTTTGTCGAAAATGCGACCGGAAAAAGGGTAGCGATGTTTTTTGAGTATTTATACATTTTTGCGAGGCGCGTTTTCTAAGACTGCACGGGTATAGGTATTTCTGCGGAAAATCACTCATGTGGTTTTTGAGTTTAAGCTGGCGGCATTGTAATGTCTGTGACCCCCAGTGACCACTTCTTTGCTTACTCCAGGTGAACCATGAGCTCGTTTCGACCTACATCTTAAGAAACTTTCGTAATGTGCTTGGAAAAAGGGCCTGGTACAGAAATCAGAATGATTCAGCCGTTCAACCATAGGTTTCTCGTTCTGGGTCCCAAACCATCAGCTACAACCAGTTTATCGAATAGTTCTTTTTGAAAAGTGAATTATAAAATTAAATCTGGAAATAATATAATAAAAATAAAAATATTATTCTCCAATACGTTTTCGTGTTAAATTTATTTCCACCTCTAAAAAATTTGACAGCTCCGTGTGAACATCATTAATCCGCTTCTGTTGATAATTGATTTGACCTTTATTATTTGGACAATCATATTATTTCATATTTAGGTATTTCGGAATTCATTCCTTGTGAGCAGAGTTTGGAAGCAGACCGCCTACCTGATTTTAAGTGATCACCCTCACTCCTGGACACGATTACTAGGGATACAGAAACCCCTATTGCTGATAGCCCTTAAAAACTAATTGGAAAGAGAATAACAAAATCCGGTACAACACCTTGGAATGAATTGCTTGACCTAAATACTGTAATAAAAGAAATGGAAATATATATATATATATATATTTTTTGATTGACGGATTACTGGTGGCCCGGAGGCCATTCCAGTTTCACCAGGACAGATGGGCCAGCAAAGGCTCAGCCAGGAGGGGTGGGATTTGCTAACAGCTGCCCGAGCGCCTAACAACTCAAGAGCAGCTGCTTCGCGAATGAATCTACTACCGGATCGGAATCGCGACCCGCTGATAAGATCCGGCGAGAAACACAGTGGCCTGATGCATATCGAACTCTCTGTCGAGCTCGAGGAGTACGGTTAAATTTTAATATACTTTGGCGAATGCAGTCGTTCCAAGTATTTTTAATTCATATAGGTACACCTCTCTTGTTTTGGGCAGTAATTATGATTATGGGCTGAATCCGATCTGACCATTTTTTGAACTACCAGAGTACTTTGGTGCATATACTAATAAATATCGGGAAAGCTATTATGAACCTAAAATTTTACTCTCACATTGAAATTAAATGTGCATGCGTGAAACATATTATGTGTTTCACAAGATACAAATACTCTTTTTATTAGAAAGTAATTATAAAATATCAAAACAATAGATGCTTAGTGAGATTTCCAGTGAAGCATTAGCATCACGACACTTGTTATGCTTTTGAATTTCCAAACTGAACTTACTAAGTTTTTTTATTTATTTTATTGCTTAGATGGGTGGACGAGCTCACAGCCCACCTGGTGGTAAGTGGTTACTGGAGCCCATAGACATCCACAACGTAAATGCGCCACCCACCTTGAGATATAAGTTCTAAGGTCTCAAGTATAGTTACAATGTCATGGAAACGTTAGTAATTATTCTACAAAAAAAGTAATATTTTACATGAAAATCACAGTTGTTCAGTAAATTGCTTACACGGTACGGCATCATTACATTCGTCAGAGGATGTCGATTATCCCTAGTCATGTCGTGTGTCAGACTTTTTTGCCATAAGTAATTTAGTTGAATTTAAAATTTGTAAATAAACAGACATTGAGTAAACATTTTAGTGGTGGTAGGACCTCTTGTGAGTCCGCGCGGGTCGGTATCACCACCCTGCCTATTTCTGCTGTAAATCAGTAATGCGTTTCGGTTTGAAGGCTAGGGTAGCCTTTGTAACTTTACTGTGACCTTAGAACACATAATATCTCAAGGTGGCGGCATTTACGTGCAGATGTCTATGGGGTCCAGTAACCACTTAACACCAAGTGGGCGGTGAGCTCGTCCACCGATCGAAGCAATCAAAAAGACAATATTTTAGAAAAGTAACAACCTAAAACAATAGCATAAACTAAAGAGAGCATATTTCTACATATTTAGAAGATGAAAATTAGATTTAATTAATTCATATTAGCTAACGAATGAAAATGTAATGCTGCTATGTATTTAATCTCAGGTACTTAAAAAACCCGTATCAGTACGGATAAAGATTCCACTCTGAGCTCTTGGTGTAATCTAAGGCTCTTCATCCAAAATGCTATGTAATTTTGTAAAATTAATGTTTATCAAGTAGTGTGCGTGCGCATGCAGACTCAGCACAAAAACGTAACCTTTAACTATTGGAATATCTTACAAGATTAGACTGCCTAGTTTATTTGTGCCGTTAGACTAAAAGAAACAAAATCAATTTCCAGAAGAATGTGACAGGAAAAAAGGGATTTATTTTACAAAATAATAATAATAATAATAATAACAGTAATAATAAATTTTAACACGGGACAGGATTGAAAAAATAATTACGAACGAAAATTAAAATAATTGTATTCGGCATCCAATTCTTGCATGCTGCCAACTTAAGCTTGCAGTCATAAAAACGTATCACCCATACATTTTCTGTGTAGCCAAACATAAGATTACCTGCACAAGTAATTTTGTATATCACAAGTTTGTAAATCACAGTTACGGTATTGGTTTTTCAATGTCAAAAACACAAAATTACTTATGCTATTCTCAAACGTATCACTTCACTTGCGAAAGAGTTATTGTATAAAGATTTGTGAAATAATTTTGTTCTTGAATCTTAAATAGCGTTGACCGGGAAGTCTTAGTATTTTACTTAGCCTTAATATCCGACTTTCTTCTGTTCTTATTATTTATTTATTTGTCACTCTGTTACAGTACCGCTCATGGCTGTAGCATATGCAAACCATTTGTTTGAAATATAATGTTTTACTATGTTAGCTTCTTTAATTGCCTCTCAAAGTTTGTGTTTCTTACAACAAATTAGTTCTGCGATATTTAGAGTACAGATCTTTCCAGAAAGTGTACGGTCCTTCGTTAGGCAACGATCCCATTTTCAATTCATCGCCGATGTATAGGAAGTTTAAGTTGCCTTTGCTGCTTGCTTTCCATGTTGGAAGTGTTTCATCGAATTGTGGCGTGGGGTTGCTAAAAATAGTTAGGTTATTAAAATTTTTATTCTTTCAACGGGACAATAATTTTCAAATTTCTAAAAGATAAAGATCTAAATTAAAAATGTTTGATAATTGTAATTTTTTTTTAATTGAATTTTGTGTGTGCAATAATACGATTTACTGTTTGATTTTTGGTTTGGTTTTTCGAATAACAAGCATAGTCCGATGCTGATGGCGTTCCCACTTCAGTTGTTTGTTAAGGGGTGACATGCACAAAAGATCCTTGGTTCCAGACTCGACAAATAGCATTATGTGTTTTGTCATCAACGAGCTCAAGAATCTCTGACTTTGTTGTTATCATGTGGAACATGGATCGGTCATATACCAGTTGAGTTTCAAATCTTCTCTGTTAGTACCAGCCTTTTTTTACAAGAGAAAATCACTGGTATGAGGGCGTTGAACCTCACCAAAAACGTTTGCCACTCACAGCCGGCGCCCTACCCCGAACCGGGCTGGCACCCAGTCGGGGCTATTGAGAAGGCGGGACAAGGTCCACGCAGAGCTTAATACATCGATACCGCAAACCCCCTACTATCAGCCTAGGTAAATCACTTCCAATTATACTAGGCAGTGGCTTGACTCTACCCCTGGCATTGCTGAAGTCCATGGGCGACCTTAACTACTCACAATCAGGAGGGCCGTATGCTCGTCTGCCTACAAAGGCATTAATTAAAAATAAATAAAAAAATTATACTACTTTTCTACTTGTGAGAGGAATTACGAAAATGGCATAACACGTTCGAATATTATTACGAATGTCAATTCGTTCGCGATAATCGTCACGCATAGCCCCTCGTTAAGACTTACCCGTATTTTGCAAAATTTGTCCACATTTTAGTCATCCAATCAATCATGATTTTGTCTTTTTCGCTGATTTCAAACGGCCAAACATATGCTTGAAAGAAATATAGTATGTCATCGCCATGACAGGCGCCAATTACGTCTCTAAATCCTGAAATTTGTTTGACCATATTTCTTCCCCCGGAATAGGTAAAGTAATAATTGTAAACAGAGGCATTTGTTTGCGACAATATCATCTCAGATTCCATTATGACTGGCATCTCAAAGTACAAGTGAGTGTAGAAATCAGATAAAATCATTCTTGTTTCCCAGCTTATGGTATTTTTTCCAAAATAAAATTCTTTAACTTTCGATGTAACCTCATTGGTTTCTAGATCTGACGAAAATTTGAAATCAGACCCTGTTATTTTTAATTTGTTGTTTTCAGCTAACGTTTCATTCGTAACTTCTGATACAAAAAACAGTCCTTCTTTATCGTTCGAGCCGTAGATCACCGAAATATGCTTCGGTGCATTTTTTAGTAAATTTATAGGTAGGTCAGTTATGACGGGTTCCGAATCGGGGAAGACTTTCTCGATGCAAGGTAAATGTAGTAAATTCGAAATCAAAAGTTGACCAAGGGGTTTCCCAACAGTGACATTTATCAACTCTTTGTATGGAGTTTTTGCAAATATGTCGTATAATTCTTGAGGGTCTTTAGAATCATGGCCTAGTTCCTTAGCCGTTTCTGATGCTATCATAATTGGGTCTAACTGCAATCCCCAGTTTGCTATAGAGGATCCACTTTGCATAATGGCTTTGTGGAATAATCCATCAGTAGCTTTACTGGCTAGTAAAAAAGAAACAGATGTAGCTCCAGCGCTATGACCAAAGAGGGTAACATTGTCAGGATCTCCACCAAAAGCAGCTATATTTTTTTGGACCCACTTCAAAGCAGCTATTTGATCTTTCAAACCTGCGTTGCCGGGTGCTTCTTTAATATCTAAACAAAGGAATCCGAAAATACCAAGCCTGTAGTTAAACGTTACTAAAATAACATCATGTTTCACTAAGAAATCTGCACCAAGGAGTATTTTTCCTCCACTGCCCAGAAGAAAAGCGCCGCCATGTACATAGACCATGACTGGCAAAGGTCCCTTTGCCCCAGTCGGTGCATAAACATTAATGTTTAAACAGTCTTCTGTTCCTACAATGCCGAAAGCTGAGGGTTGAGAACATTGAATGAACTCGTCAACTGCTTTAAATACTCCATCCCATTTTGGAGGCGGCTGTGGTGCCTGAAATAATTGTTACAGTATTTATCTTATCGTGTTCTATTAAAGCTATTGCGAATTTAGGGGTTTTACAATTTGCAGGGAGATATGCGGTTTGCGCGAAATGTTAGGACACCTTGCCCCTCGCATATTTCGAATGGACGTCTATATAACGTTCGAATGAACGAATATTTCAGTCTTGAACGCAAGTTTTACCGTGACAGGGCTTTAGTCGGTTAAATTCCAACATGTTCCGTTTACCGTTCCCAACGCGTACGCGGAAATCGGCGGCGGCGATTTTCTCTTGACCCCCAAAAAATATTTTTTACCATAATAATAATAAAAAAATACTGGGAACAAATCACGCACGGTGATTCGGTCCCAAATTAGGATTCCCTGTGTTATGGGCACCAGAGACTGACATATATACTTATCTATAAATTAATACGTGAAGCAAACACTTTGTACCCCTTTTTACATAAATTTCACGGACGGAAGAGTCTGAAATATCCCACACTTATAGAGAATATAAAGAAGAAAGAATTATGCATTAAAAATACATTGAATGAATAAAAAAAAAGCATTACACACACTACCATGTATTTGACACACACACGCATGCATACTATTTGTTTATCGTCAAACTTTTCTTATTGCTTATAGCCTGCGGTCAATTTGAAAATAGATTAAATATTGCTCGTCTTTATTAATATACTACCATGTATTTACACATATATATAGTCTTTTGTTTATTGTCAATTTTCCGTCATTGTTTAAAGTCTGTGGTCAAATTGAGAATAGATTAATATTATAGTCCAATTTCGACTATTGGGGGACCACTATTATGTTTAAATATCTGCATATATAGATAATAAACACCCAGACAAAGAGCAAATAAGCCTGTTCATCACAAGAATATTTGCCCGAAGTAGGAATCGACCGTAGGAATTGACCGCGACCACCGACTGCGTCTTTGTAAAATAAAATTTGTGTAATCAATTGAAATATTCGTTTATCGCCTTGATGAATCTATTTCGAGGTTGAGATTTTACGAAAAATTTTATAAGTTTTATAAGCAGAACATATTATCTACTTGTAGGAATGTTCAATAACGGTTTTTCGTCTTTTAGTCTTTTTTCTTTTTTATAGAGTGGGCAGAACACCAGCCAGATGGTCAGATGTAGTAAGGGAAGCACTAGGTGTATTTTTTTTCCTTTCTAAGCTGATAGCCTTGAGAGGCTATTTCAGCGTAACCTTAGCTAGTAGGTGGGCTCACGGGGCTCATACCGGAGTGATGCTAACACTGACCCTAGCAAAAGCAGTGCTTCGCAGAATCTACCACCGGATCGGAAAGGCGACCCACTGAGAAGATCAGGCGAGAAACTCAGTGGGCCTTGGTGGTAGTCTGTACCAAGCGGATAGGGTCCATGACAGCCATGATCGAAAACTGTGGGGGAACGTCACATGTGGTTGCGATCCTCAGCAGTGAGGGAACGATTCTAATAACAATGAACTCGATTACGATACGACTCGAACTATTGTACGAACTATTATAATTCCTGCCCGCAAAATTGAGAGAGAGACCTGTGAGAAAAACACAACAAGGACTGAAAGGCTATTTGGTTTAAGCGCTATTTCGCTTAACTCGCGACATTTATCTTTGTAATCAAAGGTCCGTTTTATTTGGTATTGATATTAACAATTCGATGTTTTTAATTGAACTTCAATTAAGTTTACCCCATTCAAGAAGCTGAGGAAGATTTTTTGTTATGACTTTTTTTTTCCAAATTTAAAATTTTAAATGGCTCTCCTTTCACCCCTCGATAAGTTGTTCCTTAATCATAACGATTAGTACATTAAGTGTAGTATATGGGTGACATAGCACTTAATTATATTACCTGGAATCTACCGCTAATATTCGTGGTAGCGTATGGTATACCAACGTATTCAAAGAACTTCCCGTCTTTGCTGATTTTACCGGTGAGTACGCCTTGTTCGATGGTCACATTAGGAACTGGCTGTCCAGCTGAATTCATAACAAACAATGAAAACAACACTAAATATTTTCTACACTTCATGACGACTGGTTTGCGCAGTATACAATCATCGAATACCTACTTAATAAATCTCCGCATAAACATTGGATTACTGACAGATTTTTTTATGGTGTCCAAATTCCATATCCTTGACTGTGATTGAGGTAATTATCTCATCACTATAATATACATCGTAAATAGACATACAAACAAAAAACACTAAATATCGAATCTACGGTTCTGCATATTTAAACGTGAAAATGGGTTTTGTATATAAACATTTATTGTGATAAAAAGGCTTAATATTCTTTTAAACTCATATTTACATTAAATTGTCAGCTTATACAAGTATCAGCTTTGACCTTCGGATCAGAAGAAGAGAATGGATCAGCTTTTAGACTTTCATCAGATGAGCAGGTTTTTTTTATTGCTTAGATCGGTGAACGAGCTCACAGCCCACCTGGTGTTAAGTGGTTACTGGAGCCCATAGACATCTACAACGTAAATGCGCCACCCACATTGAGATATAAGTTCTAAGGTCTCACTCAGTATAGTTAAAACGGCTGCCCCACCCTTCAAACCGACACGCATTACTGCTTTACGGCAGAAATAGTCAGGGTGGTGGTACCTACCCGTGCGGACTCAGAAGAGGTCCCACCACCAGTAATTACGCAAATTATAATTTTGCGGGTTTGATTTTGATACAGTCCCAGATAAAATCGCCATTGTACTACCACAATTTTGGCTACTTTAGATCAGATATTGCCTGGCGTCCTTAGAAAGATTATTATTATTAAACGGAGGCTTTGTATAGACACAGATATCACAAGACTTGCAATCGAAGCGCTACCTCTAGTCTTCGTTTGTTGGGAAAGGTCAACCCAGCTACTTTAATAATAATATGTACCTACTATCGAAGTTCGTGGAGTATAAAAAATGATTGATGTATAATTGCGAGTTTATTTTCGGAAATCAGCATGTAAATACATACTTGTAGGTCGTAAAATAAGTTGAGAACGATCTTATTATCTCTGAACAATCCAGGTTGCGTTTCGGTTTGAAGGGCGGGGCAGCCGTTGTAACTATACTGAGACCTTAACACTTATATCTCAAGGTGGGTGGCGCATTTACGTTGTAGATGTTTATGGGTTCCAGTAACCACTTAATATCAAGTGGGCTGTGAGCTCGTGCACCCAACTAAGTAGCTAAAAAAAAAAGTTGTGCATTTACAAAAAACCAGCAACATCTATTATTTAAAAAAAAACGGTTTTTTATCTTATCTCTTTATCTGTGTGCACAAAATTTGTTGAAATGAATAATTTTGAACGTGTACTTTGATCCGGTGTATTGCCATAGTATACATACAGCCACAACATATAACATTTAACAATAAGCAACAATATTTAACATATTATTATTTTGTGTCCGGTTGTTGATAAGTGAAATTACATGTGGTGCGACCTTGGATACCTTGACCTTCCTCTATTTCCTTCTTACTTCGAGGATACGTCCATAGTCGGTCCATCCACATCTTATTTTTTTAAATCTATTCCTAATAGCGGCCCGCTCCAGCTCCGCTTGGGTCTTTAACAAAAATTTAAATGATATTTGACGTTGTTTTATTTTTTAAAATAAAAGAACACTTATTGCGGCATAGCTATAATAGTTTGACATATGCCGTCGCGACACTTTTTGTAAATAATAACGTGTTCTGCAAAGTCGTGGTACATTATTTTATTCTATCATCAATAGTTTTCGCAGGGCACGCTATGTGCAGAATATTTTAGGTAATTTTTTTTCACCTTGGATTATTGGAGTTTTAGTCAGGATCCCTAATTTTTTTCAAAAAAGATTTATAACCTATGTCACTCGAGAATAGTGTAGCTTTCAAACAGTGAAAGATTTTTTCAAATCGATTCAGTAGTTTCGGAGCCTATTCAATACAAACAAACAAACAAAAAATATTTCCCTTTTATAATATTAGTATAGATTAGTACCCGGCGTACTGGTAGGAATTGATATCAATTTGCGCAGGTTCAATTTCAAGGACTACTTATAATTTCATCTGCCCAACTTTAATAGAAAAACTTGGGAGAAGCTTTGTTACTGTCTAGAAAAGGTGGCTTTCAACTTAAGGCACACGTTAGGATACTGAACTAACGACCCACATTGGCTTCGTAGCATACTTTACAGCATATTTTCTTTACTCTGCCCTGTCCTTGTACAGGACGAGTGAATTTATAATTGTGCTTCTTCTGAATGTTTCGTAATTGAGAGAAAAATGTAAGTAAATTCGTACAAATTTACAATTTAAAAAAATTGGATGCAAAATAATGTACCTATAAGTATTTTATATCTGCAATGTTTATAGATAAACAGGAAATAAGCTTGTCAGGAGCTTAATGATGGAGGGAAGACCTTCCACCAAGCGGGTGATATTGCTCGGTAGAACAGTAGTTCTAGGAACAGTTCTAGGAACTGTTTGTTGACAGGCTATTTCAGCTTCATCCTAGCGTGTAGGTAAGCTCTCGGGGCTCAAAGCGGAAGTGTTGCTAACACTGGCCCTAGCAAGAGCAGTGCTTCGCAGAATCTACCACCGGATCAAAAACGCGACCCACTGAGAAGATCCGGCGAGAAACTCAGTGGGCTGTGTTTATGGGCTAATTTACTCGACGAGCCCTTCGTTGCAAGTGACGGGTTCGGCAAGGACCTAAAAGCACCGTTAATGGATCGGGAGGATCCGGAATGACGTGTTTAGGGTGACATTGATTTGTATGTAATTTCTGGCGGCCACGACAAGAGGGCTTTCGTGTCGTGCCGCCTTCTCAAAGTGGTGCAATGATGCCGACTGTATATACTTACTGATTGAAGGTGGATGATGCAATTCTACCAACACAGGTGAAATAGTTCGCTTATTTTGAAAAACAATGACACGAATTAACTGGTGTTTTGTTTTATTCATTGAACGCATTGGTAGGTACGAACCATTCTGCATATTATTTACAATACAATTGTAACATTGGTTTCATGTCTTAGGGCGGTATTCGTACTGTGACGATGGCTCCCGGTAAACTACTTAAAATCAGATGGATCATGAGTCTGCATCTGCATTTATAGTAGTAAAAATTTACTGCTGGATAAATATCAGCTGACATCGTTCCGAATGTTGTTGTCCGAAAATGTCGTAAGCGAGATTCAGGCATCTATCAAATAATAATATCTTGTGCTCTGTAATAGCTACCCGCCACAAGCTTATCTGAGCAACTGTAATGATAAATGATAAAATTAATGATAAGAAGCCCTTAGCTTACGTGATACAAAATGTAGTCATTAGAATTTGTTTATTGTGTGAATGATCATTTCAAAAATTTTCTGGACCCGTAGAACATCGTAGTTCACTGCTACTGATAACGCTCAAATCAGATCCTAATCAATTTCTAAGGGATTACGGGTTTTAAGAACGCATTTCCACCAAACCCAAAGAGCTGGTGGTTTTAAGGCATTGTTTTATTTTAAACAAAGAACAGGATCAAATGAAACAAATTTTCTTTTTCAAGGTCAATATCTATCAACACTCAATTTTCGGTATTTTTCGTACATATATTTCCACAGTCGATAAGCCTCCGGGCTTGGTATTGTACCCATCGACAAATCATCTTCTATGTATAGAAACTGTAGATCATTTCTTTTGCTGGGAACCCATTTAATTGGTAGATCACTTGCATCTTCTGGTGTAGGATCTCTGAAAAACAAAGAATCATTATATGAAAAAATCCAGTATTTCAGTAATTTATCATTTAGTGAAGATTAAAAATATTGCGATGTTTCCATTTTTGAAACGTTTCAAATAATTTTATGTAACAACTATTGCACGTTCGTAGGTTAGCTACAAACAAGGGCTAATACCTAATGTTAATGCTAATACAAGTATTCATAAAATTGGTAATAAAAATGAGTTGAATACGAAATCTTGAACGTAATGTTACTACCATTAGAATATTTTTTTATTGCACAAATCAGTGAACGAAAGAATAGTATATTAGGGGGCCTTTAATTCAGTCTGTATAATGTGTTCCGTAATAATTTACCATAAAGCTACTGCATAATTACGCACCTAAATTCATATGATTTATGTAATTTATTGAAACAACATTTATGTGAATAGCAGTCGTTAATTAACATCATATTAGCTGTAACCCTTTTATTAATTATAATATGGGACTATAAAATAATTATGGTCATTTTACATGCGCGATGTAAATAAAATGTGAATAAGAAGTGAAAAAAAGTCTTGTTTTACCCTGATGTACTCGGACAAAAAATATACACATACACACCCATATTTAGCAAAATTAGACCACAGCTTTGTCATCCAATCAATCATTTTCTTGTCTTTTCTACTAATGGGAAATGGCCATAGATCTCCTCGGAACAAGTACAGTAATTCATCTCCATGACAAGCTCCGGTCTCATTTTTGAACCCTGTAAGGTACTTTAAGAAATTTCTACCACCGCTATAATTGAAATAATAATTAAAAACTGCAACATCAGCTGTTGTGCTTAATGTTATCTCTGACTCTAAAATTGGCGGTATCTCAAAGTATAAGTGACTCATTAGATTAGATATATTCATAATATTATTCATACTCATTCTTTGAGCATTAAAGTATAATTGTCTAGCTTTATTGTCCTCCTTTTCAGCTTCTTCCTCGGCTTGGAATTCTAAATCTGAAGCAAATAAATATTTAGAATCTCTCTCAGATACTGTTTGTTCATTGTCTTTCGATATTATAAGCAATCCTTCTTTGCTAGTGGAACCGTACATTACAGGGATTTTCTTCGGTTTTTTCGTTAGTAAATTATATGGTAGATCAGTTAAGGCTGGTTCAACATCTGGTATTTTTTTTTCGATACACGGCAAATGCAATAGTTGGGTGTCTAAATATTTCCCCAAAGGTTTCTCAGGTTTAGCTCTTACTAATTCTTTAAAAGGTATTTTAGAGAATATTTCATATAGCTCATTCGGATTATCAGTATTGTGTCCTAGCTCTTTAGCTACAAGACTTGCAATCCAGATTGGCTGACGATTAATCGCCCAACTAGATATTGCAGAACCACTCATAACGATAGCCTTTTTAAAGAGCCCACTAGTAGCTTCGCTGGCTAATAGCAGTGAGACAGATGTTCCTCCAGCACTCTGTCCGAAAAGAGTTATATTCTCAACATCCCCACCAAAAGCTGCGATATTCGTCTTGACCCATCTTAAAGCTGCTATCTGGTCTTTAAGTCCAGCGTTTCCTGGAGCGTCTTTAATACCCAAGCACATAAAGCCTAAAGCTCCAAGTCTATAGTTAAATGTCACTAAAATTACATCATGTTTGACTAGGAAATCCGGAGCGTATAACAGTTTACCACCACTTCCGAGCACAAATGCTCCACCGTGAACATAGACCATTACTGGTAGTGGTTTTCTCGCTAAAGCGGGTATGTACACGTTTATAGTTAAACAGTCTTCTGAACCAATAATCCCAATAATCGATGCTTGCGGACACATAGATGTTTCTTCGACTGCTTTGAAAACTCCATTCCATGATGGTGGCGGCAATGGCGCCTGTGAATATACATATCTTTTTTTTACTTCACAAGTAAATTGCTATTTATTTTATTTTAAGGTGCAATGGCAGTGAGCTGATATTTATCCAGCAGTGGTCCATTTTTACTACTATAGATACAGATGCAAACGAACTCATGATCCACTTATTTGTACCCGGAAGTAATTGTAAGATTAGAAATGAAATGGAATGACAGGTTTTTTAAACATTAAACTCGTGTTTAGGTTAGACGGTAGATTACAGCTTGTTGTGAATTCCGGGAACCGCATAACACCTATACCTAGATAAAAATGACCAGAGAAATAGTATTTATTGGAAACAATATTAAGCTTAGGTATATATTTTACATCGTTAAAATACCATTTTTTTAAAGTACAATGGTAGTACTTATATTTATTGAAATGACAGGGCCAAACCTATTTCACGACTAAACACTATCAACTATCAAGCCACAAGTTTGTTTACTTATTAATTTCCCCTCCAACCACGGCCATCTTGAAAGCATACAAAACTGACCTTGAACCTCGTATTAATGTTGCTAGTCGCATACGGTATACCGACGTATTCGAAAAACGACCCATCCGGGCTGATTTTACCGCTCAAAATGCCTTGTTCGATCACCACTTCGGGTGCCGGCTGATCAACTAAGTTGGTTAAAAATAGCGTAAACAATACAAGGTATTTCCTGCGCTTCATTGTTAATAAATGTTTATTTTATAAAAAACACTTTTTCACTTTTGATTCATTTCATATTATTATCTTCACAGTTGGATCGGTAAGTCTGTTTCATAAATATCATAGTGTTGATAAGAACTAGGTTATTTTATATCACGTCTAATATTATACACCATGAAATAAACTTTTGTTTTAGGTCAATATTATTATTAAAGTTGAAACGT